>NC_084757.1:23489768-23494768 GCF_033978785.1 Entelurus aequoreus
TATATATATATATATATATATACATGTATGTATGTATATACATGTATATGTATGTATATACATGTATATATGTATGTATATATGTATATACATGTATATATGTATGTATGTATGTATATACATGTATGTATGTATGTATGTATGTATATACATGTATGTATGTTTGTATGTATATACATGTATGTATGTTTGTATGTATATACATGTATGTATGTATATACATGTATGTATGTACATACATGTATGTATATACATGTATGTATGTATATACATGTATGTATGTATGTATATACATGTATGTATGTATGTGTATATATGTATGTATATACATGTATGTATGTATGTATGTATATACATGTATATACATGTATATGTATGTATATACATGTATGTATGTATGTATATACATGTATATACATGTATATGTATGTATATACATGTATGTATGTATGTATATACATGTATGTATGTATATACATGTATGTATGTATGTATGTATGTATATACATGTATGTATGTATGTATATACATGTATGTATATACATAACTGTATGTACATACATACATGTATGTATATACATACATGTATGTATATACATACATGTATGTATATACATAACTGTATGTACATACATACATGTATGTATATACATACATGTATGTATATACATACATGTATGTATATACATGTATGTACATACATGTATATACATACATACATGTATTTATATACATGTATGTATGTATGTATATATATACATGTATGTATATACATAACTGTATGTACATACATACATGTATGTATATACATACATGTATGTATATACATACATGTATGTATATACATGTATGTACATACATGTATGTACATACATGTATATACATGTATGTATATACATACATGTATGTATATACATACATGTATGTATATACATAACTGTATGTACATACATACATGTATGTATATACATACATGTATGTATATACATGTATGTACATACATGTATATACATACATACATGTATTTATATACATGTATATACATGTATGTATGTATATACATGTATATACATACATACATGTATGTATATACATGTATATACATACATGTATGTATGTATATACATGTATATACATACATGTATGTATATACATGTATATACATGTATATACATACATGTATGTATGTATATACATGTATATACATACATGTATGTATATACATGTATATACATGTATATACATACATGTATGTATATACATGTATGTATATACATGTATGTATATACATGTATATACATGTATGTACATACATGTATGTACATACATGTATGTATATACATACATGTATGTATATACATGTACATACATGTATGTATATACATGTACATACATGTATGTATATACATGTACATACATGTATATACATGTATATACATACATGTATGTATATACATGTATATACATACATGTATATACATACATGTATGTACATACATGTATATACATACATGTATATACATGTATGTATATACATGTATATACATGTATGTATGTATGTATGTATATACATGTATGTATGTATGTATGTATGTATGTATGTATGTATGTATGTATGTATGTATGTACATGTATGTATGTATATACATGTATGTATGTATATACATGTATGTGTATGTATGTATGTATGTATGTATGTATATACATGTATGTATGTATGTATGTATATACATGTATGTATGTATGTATGTATATACATGTATGTATATACATGTATATACATGTATGTATGTATGTATATACATGTATATACATGTATGTATGTATATACATGTATATACATGTATGTATGTATGTATATACATGTATATACATGTATGTATGTATGTATATACATGTATATACATGTATGTATGTATGTATATACATGTATATACATGTATGTATGTATGTATGTATGTATATACATGTATGTATGTATGTATATACATGTATGTATGTATATACATGTATATACATGTATATACATGTATATGCATGTATGTATGTATGTATGTATGTATATACATGTATGTATGTATGTATGTATGTACATGTATGTATGTATATACATGTATGTATGTATGTATATACATGTATGTATGTATGTATGTATATACATGTATATACATGTATGTATGTATGTATATACATGTATATACATGTATGTATGTATGTATGTATGTATATACATGTATATACATGTATGTATGTATGTATATACATGTATATACATGTATGTATGTATGTATATACATGTATATACATGTATGTATGTATGTATATACATGTATATAGATGTATGTATGTATGTATATACATGTATATACATGTATGTATGTATGTATATACATGTATATACATGTATGTATGTATGTATGTATGTATATACATGTATATACATGTATGTATGTATGTATATACATGTATATACATGTATATATATGTATGTATGTATGTATATACATGTATATACATGTATATACATGTATATACATGTATGTATGTACATGTATATACATGTATGTATGTATGTATGTATGTATGTATGTACATGTATGTATGTATGTATGTATGTATGTACATGTATGTATGTATATACATGTATGTATGTATATACATGTATGTATGTATATACATGTATGTATGTATATACATGTATGTATGTATATACATGTATGTATGTATATACATGTATGTATGTATGTATATACATGTATGTATGTATGTATATACATGTATGTATGTATATATATTTTTTTTTTTACATATATATATACATGTATGTATATATATATATATATATGTATGTATGTATATACATGTATATACATGTATGTATGTATGTATATACATGTATATACATGTATGTATGTATATACATGTATATACATGTATGTATGTATGTATATACATGTATATACATGTATGTATGTATGTATATACATACATGTATATACATGTATATACATGTATGTATGTATGTATGTACATGTATGTATGTATGTATGTACATGTATGTATGTATATACATGTATGTATGTATATACATGTATATGTATGTATATACATGTATATATGTATGTATATACATGTATATATGTATGTATGTATGTATATACAAGTATGTATATACATACATGTATATACATGTATATACATACATGTATGTACATGTATATACATACATGTATATACATGTATATACATACATGTATATACATGTATATACATACATGTATATACATGTATATACATACATGTATATACATACATGTACATACATGTATATACATGTATATACATACATGTATATACATGTATATACATACATGTATATACATGTATATACATACATGTATATACATGTATATACATACATGTATATACATGTATATACATACATGTATATACATGTATATACATGTATGTATATACATGTATGTATATACATGTATATACATGTATGTATATACATGTATATACATGTATGTATATACATGTATATACATGTATGTATATACATACATGTATGTATATACATACATGTATGTACATACATGTATGTATATACATGTATGTATGTATGTATATACATGTATATACATGTATGTATGTATGTATATACATGTATATACATGTATGTATATACATGTATATAGATGTATGTATGTATGTATATACATGTATATACATGTATGTATGTATGTATATACATGTATATACATGTATGTATATACATGTATGTATATACATGTATGTATATACATGTATGTATATACATGTATGTATATACATGTATATACATGTATGTATATACATACATGTATGTATATACATACATGTATGTATATACATGTATGTATGTATGTATATACATGTATGTATGTATGTATATACATGTATATACATGTATGTATGTATGTATATACATGTATATACATGTATGTATATACATGTATATAGATGTATGTATGTATGTATATACATGTATATACATGTATGTATGTATGTATATACATGTATATACATGTATGTATGTATGTATATACATGTATGTATGTATATACATGTATATAGATGTATGTATGTATGTATATACATGTATATACATGTATGTATGTATGTATATACATGTATATACATGTATGTATGTATGTATGTATATACATGTATATACATGTATATACATGTATGTATATACATGTATATACATGTATGTATGTATGTATATACATGTATATACATGTATATACATGTATGTATATACATACATGTATGTATATACATACATGTATGTATATACATACATGTATGTATATACATACATGTATGTATATACATACATGTATGTATATACATGTATATACATTTATGTATGTATGTATATACATGTATATACATGTATGTATGTATGTATATACATGTATATACATGTATGTATGTATGTATGTATATACATTTATATAGATGTATGTATGTATGTATATACATGTATATACATGTATGTATGTATGTATATACATGTATATACATGTATGTATGTATGTATATACATGTATATACATGTATGTATGTATGTATATACATGTATATAGATGTATGTATGTATGTATATACATGTATATACATGTATGTATGTATGTATATACATGTATATACATGTATGTATGTATGTATGTATATACATGTATATACATGTATGTATGTATGTATATACATGTATATACATGTATATACATGTATGTATATACATGTATATACATGTATGTATGTATGTATATACATGTATATACATGTATATACATGTATGTATATACATGTATATACATGTATGTATGTATGTATATACATGTATATACATGTATATACATGTATGTATATACATACATGTATGTATATACATACATGTATGTATATACATACATGTATGTATATACATACATGTATGTATATACATG
>NC_084757.1:23499768-23584768 GCF_033978785.1 Entelurus aequoreus
TGGTAGCTTATATAAAGCTGAGGTCTACAGACAGGCGAGGTCTACAGACAGGTGAGGTCAAAGACGGTATGCTGGTGCCCGACTGTCAATCACGCGCCCAGCGCACTCCTGCCCCTTATAGGCCTGCGTGGGAACTTTTCACCACCTGCAAACGGTGCACACTGACATACACAAATCAATCACTCAAAAATAACAATATAAACATAGATTCAAGTATGGCTCTCTATTTGGCTCCTACACATGTATATACATACATACATACATGTATATACATACATACATGTACATACATACATACATACATGTACATACATACATACATGTACATACATACATACATACATGTACATACATACATACATACATGTACATACATACATACATACATGTACATACATACATACATACATACACACATGTACATACATGTATATACATACATGTATATACATGTATATACATACATGTATATACATGTATATACATACATATACATACATGTATATACATGTATATACATACATGTATATACATGTATATACATACATGTATATACATGTATATACATACATGTATATACATGTATATACATACATGTATATACATGTATATACATGTATACATGTATATACATACATGTATATACATACATGTATATACATGTATATACATACATGTATATACATGTATATACATACATGTATATACATGTATGTATATACATGTATATACATACATGTATACATGTATATACATGTATATACATACATGTATATACATGTATGTATATACATGTATATACATACATGTATACATGTATATACATGTATATACATGTATATACATGTATGTATATACATGTATATACATACATGTATATACATGTATATACATGTATGTACATACATGTATATACATGTATACATGTATGTATATACATGTATATACATACATGTATATACATGTATATACATGTATGTATATACATGTATATACATGTATGTATATACATGTATATACATACATGTATATACATGTATGTATATACATGTATATACATGTATGTATATACATGTATATACATACATGTATACATGTACATACATGTATATACATGTATATACATGTATGTATATACATGTATATACATACATGTATATACATGTATATACATGTATGTATATACATGTATATACATGTATACATGTATGTATATACATGTATATACATACATGTATATACATGTATATACATACATGTATATACATGTATGTATATACATGTATATACATACATGTATATACATGTATATACATGTATGTATATACATGTATATACATACATGTATATACATGTATATACATACATGTATATACATGTATGTATATACATGTATATACATACATGTATACATGTATATATATACATGTATATACATACATGTATACATGTATATACATACATGTATATACATACATGTATACATGTATATACATGTATATACATACATGTATATACATGTATATACATGTATGTATATACATGTATATACATACATGTATATACATGTATATACATGTATGTACATACATGTATATACATGTATACATGTATGTATATACATACATGTATATACATGTATATACATGTATGTATATACATGTATATACATGTATGTATATACATGTATGTATATACATGTATGTATATACATGTATGTATATACATGTATATACATGTATGTATATACATGTATATACATGTATGTATATACATGTATGTACATGTATGTATGTATGTATGTATGTACATGTATGTATGTATGTATGTACATGTATGTATGTATGTATGTACATGTATGTATGTACATGTATGTATGTATATACATGTATGTATGTATATACATGTATGTATGTATATACATGTATGTATGTATGTATATACATGTGTAGGAGCCAAATAGAGAGCCATACTTGAATCTATGTTTATATTGTTATTTTTGAGTGATTGATTTGTGTATGTCAGTGTGCACCGTTTGCAGGTGGTGAAAAGTTCCCACGCAGGCCTATAAGGGGCAGGAGTGCGCTGGGCGCGTGATTGACAGTCGGGCACCAGCATACCGTCTTTGACCTCACCTGTCTGTAGACCTCGCCTGTCTGTAGACCTCAGCTTTATATAAGCTACCATTTATTTTGTTTCCCGAGTATTCTGTTACTTGATTATTGTAAATAAAACAATCTTCAATTGCGCTGCTGGATCAGTTTGAATTAGTGGATGGAAAGCGGGAAAAGGAAGAATACGTGACAAGGAAGGCTGTGTATGGTGTGAGTCAGACAAGATGCCCGCGCCACAAGTGGAACAAACATTTGAAACAAAGGGGTTATAGGAACAATCACTTTCAGTGTTTTATGCCACTTCAACATGTATATACATGTATGTATATACATGTATATACACATACATGTATATACATGTATATACATACATGTATGTATATACATGTATATACATGTATATACATACATGTATATACATGTATATACATACATGTATGTATATACATGTATATACATGTATATACATCCATGTATGTATACACATGTATATACATACATGTATATACATCCATGTATATACATCCATACGTGTATGTATATACATGTATATACATACATACATCCATACGTGTATGTATATACATGTATATACATGTATATACATACATACATCCATACGTGTATGTATATACATGTATATACATACATCCATACGTGTATGTATATACATGTATATACATCCATACGTGTATGTATATACATGTATATACATACATCCATACGTGTATGTATATACATGTATATACATGTATATACATACATACATACATGTATGTATGTATATACATGTATATACATACATACATACATGTATGTATGTATATACATACATGTATGTATGTATATACATGTACATCCATACATGTATATACATCCATACGTGTATGTATATACATGTATATACATACATACATACATGTATGTATGTATATACATGTATATACATGTATGTATGTATATACATGTATGTATGTATATACATGTATATACATGTATGTATGTATATACATGTATGTACGTATATACATGTATATACATACATGTATGTATATACATGTATGTACGTATATACATGTATATACATACATGTATATACATCCATACATGTATGTATATACATGTATATACATACATACATGTATGTATGTATGTATATACATGTATGTATATACATGTATATACGTACATACATGTATATACATACATGTATATACGTACATACATACATGTATGTATATACGTACATACATGTATATACATACATGTATGTATATACATACATACGTACATACATACATACGTACATACGTATATATATTAAGGCTGCAGCTAACGATTATTTTTCTATCGATTAATCTATAGATTATTTTTTTGATTAATCAGTTAATCTATAGATTAGAGTCACAAAGATCAAATCTTTCGTCTAGAACAGGGGTCGGCAACCCAAAATGTTGAAAGAGCCATATTGGGACCAAAAATACAAAAACAAATCTGTCTGGAGCCGCAAAAAATTAAAAGCCATATTACATACAGATAGTGTATCATGAGATATAGATGTAATTAAGAGGACTTAAAGGAAACTAAATGAGCTCAAATATAGCTACAAATGAGGCAAGATGATGCAATATGTACATATAGCTAGCCTAAATAGCATGTTAGCATCGATTAGCTTGCAGTCATTCAGTGACCAAATATGTCTGATTAGCACTCCACACAAGTCAATAACATCAACAAACTCACCTTTGTGCGTTAATGCACAATGTTAAAAGTGTGGTGGACAAAATGACAGAAAAAGAAGCGGCATAAAACACGTCCTAGAAAGTCGGAGAAAGTTATACATGTAAACAAGCTAAGGTGAGTTCAAGGACCGCCAAAATTAGTAGGACAAAACGGCGCTCGCCAAATACTCGAATCAGTGAAGCATGTTTAATATAAACAGTGTGATTTATAACAATTAGTGTCATGTTTGTCCTCCTACAGAAACCATAGTAGCACAAAATTAATTTTTTTTTCCGCTCATCTTTTTCCATTTTTCATACATTTTTGAAAAAGCTCCAGAGAGCCACTAGGGCGGCGCTAAAGAGCCGCATGCGGCTCTAGAGCCGCGGGTTGCCGACCCCTGGTCTAGAAGATGACACCAGCAAGACTGCAAACTTCAGGAGCCCCAAAATAGCTCTTCAGAGGTTAGAATAAGTTAAGGAGCTGCTAATTTCACAGGCTTAGTCGCACTCACGGGCTTCTGGAACTTTGGGAGAGGGGGCGGGGGGGTTCCTATTTAGCATGCTGGGTTATAGCCGGTTCATTCCAAAGCTTCCCTCTGCCTCTCAAGTGTAGATGTGTACATAAAGACAAGGAAAAGTGAAGGTAAAAGAACCAAGAGCTGCTCCATGACTGACGTACAAGTCGAAGCAAATTATCTTGTGTGGGTTGGTGCTGATATAGCTGTCAAGGGGCACTAAAAAAAGCATCCTGCTACCTACATGTTACAAACACCTCATACAGATTGCCTTGAGGTGTACAAAGAAAATGGCTGAAATGATTCCAAAAAGATGTTAAGTCACGTGGCAACATTAAAAACACAAGCAGTAAAGGTGGATGCACAGATCAAGCACTTGAAACAAAGCCATGTTTGCTTCATCACTCTTGCTTAATGCGGCACCAATTTTTCAATGAAAAAGTACACAAATTACTCAACACGTTTAAGACTTGCAGATTTTCTAAATCCAAACAGTTACTGCCATCTAGTGGCAGCAGAGTGAACGTCAAACTGTTCAACTAGAATAGCCTTAGCTCAGCTGCAAACAGAGCTAAATACAACTAGTCATGAACGAGACATTACTACTTAAATTAAGTTTAGTCTGTCTAACAAACCAAAGTCCACATTTGCATTGGTTTTGTCAGAAACGAAGTAGAGCCACAAATTGTCAATTTCACCCAACGTTTCCTTAAGTAAAAACAAATAATTTAAGTCCCACTGATAGTCACACACTAGGTGTGGTGAAATGATCCTCCACATTTGACTCATCCCCATGTTGACCCCCTGGGATGTGAGGGGAGCAGTAGCGGTGGCCACGCTCAGGAACCATTTGGGGATTTAACCCCCAATGATGCCAAACAGGGAGGCAATGGGTCCCATTGTTATAGTCTTTGGTATGACTCGGCGGGGATTGAACTCACAACCTTCCAGTCTTAGGGCAGACACTAACCACAAAGCCACTGAGCAGGTAAATACTGGGAAAATAACAGACTTGTGGCCCTACATTTCCTTTAAAAAGCAATTCCAAGGTGGAATCAAAAACATTGCGCGGGCGCGTGTGATGTGTTAAATTCAGTAAGTTTTATTGGAAGTGATAAAACTTACATTATACAAAAAGACATGACTTCAAACATCAGGACAGGCTTAAGATTGCAGCAAAGTATCCTGCAAATGTAAACAAAAAATGGCATAAGTCTTCAAATTTATTTAACAGCAAACTATTTAAATGACAAGTACATCCAAGTAAATCTCACCGTGTTGACATCCTCAACCAAGACGAGGGTTTTGCCGTGATCCTCCAGGTCGGCCTCAGTGTTGTTGTGAGAGTTGTACTCCTCACTCAGTGTCTCTACAGAACTGGGCTGGAAACATTTGAGGGATAGAAAGTGGAGGTTTGCACATGCGCTTGTTAAACGACAATCTCACAGCCAACCTTGACTTCACTAGAAAAGTAACCATGCGGTAAATTGCTGATAGACTATTCAAGCATAACTTGCAATACGTCATACCGTTGCAGTTTGCTGGACATGTGCAATACCTTACCAAATATATTCAATAAAAATACAAATATGTATTTTTGTATGTTTAGCAGTCTTGCAGAGCTGAAACGATTCAAGTAATTTGATTACAAAATATATTTGAGGAATATTCGCTGCCTCGAGGCGTAATTTTTTTTTTTTTTTTCTACGGCATTTTGCCTCGTTTAGTAAACAGTAGTCAAAGCTCACGTTTCGCACGGACTGTTTAGGTCAGGGGTGTCCAAAGTGCGGCCCGGGGGCCATTTGTGGCCCGCAGCTAATTGTTTACCGGCCCGCCACACATTCTGGAAATGCTATTGCAAAAATAAAAATAAAAACAAAAAAAAGTGGAATGAGGTGAAATCTAACTAGAAAAAGTTGCTATGTTGACAAATCTGCCATGCAGGCGGTTTTCTTTTTCTTTAGTCTCTTTTTTAATTTTTTTGCCATTGCTCAAAAAAAAAAAAAATCAATCTAACACTAATAGTGAATTATTGACCTATTCAAGGCTCTGATTATTTCAAACATTTCACTTTAAAATGTTTAATGTGGAAAATATTGCATATATTGTGCAGTTGCCATACAAAAACATCAACGTTTTCTTTGACAAAAGAGCATAAAAACAAACAAAATAATAGTTCAAACGTTAAATCGACAGATATATCTGAAGTTCATCTCGTAACTTAAGTGTTGGAAGTTAAGCCCCCGCCCCCCTAGAGGGGAGGGGGTTACCCACATATGCGGTCCTCTCCAAGGTTTCTCAGTCATTCACATTGACGTCCCACTGGGGTGAGTTTTCCTTGCCCGTATGTGGGCTCTGTACCGAGGATGTCGTTGTGGCTTGTACAGCCCTTTGAGACACTTGTGATTTAGGGCTATATAAATAAACATTGATTGATTGATTGAAGTTAAAAAATAATAAAAATTTACCACTTTATGAGTGGGGCTCCTTTTGGATCCCAATTATATTTAATGGGATTTTATTCATCTTTTCACTGTGATTACTCAAAAATAATAATGAATTAAAATCAATGGTGCCGTGCATTATTGATCTGTCATTACTTCACATCAAACATTGCTTTCTGAATGTTTTGGGCAGTGGGGGAAATACTGCATATTTCAGTTTTATTATAAAAAACAAAGTTGTCTGACAAAAAAGGCATAAAACCTTTTTGTTTTTTTAAACTTTATATCAACCTAAGTTGATATACTGTAGAGATTTACTGTAAGCGTTAAAAAAATAAAAAAGTAATTTGACTTGTTAACATTTTAATGATTTAGACCCTTTATGGTTCCCGGGAGCCCTAAAGGTAAAAAAATCCATATATTTTGTTATGGTTTTGAAAATGAAAAATATCAAAATGGCCCCAACATGCTTTAATTTTTCCGTGTTCGGCCCTCAGTGGAAAAAGTTTGGACACCCCTGGTTTAGGTGTTGCACAGCGTGTTTACGTCACAGATCATATGCACAACGCCGCTCTTTTAAATACGCTTGAGTTTAGAAAACCTTTTCGCCGACATAACTCGCAATGGCAGACGCCGCAAAAAAGCCAAGGACAAGAGCCCAAGCAAAACGAGGGAATTAAGAAGTGACAAAAGTTGTCTAAGGTGTGGGAACACTCCACACTAAAATGGAAGGAAAACGCAGTAGTATGCAAACATTGCAAAGTGGAGCTCGCATACCACAATTGCACAAGTTCGATGCTGTAGCACTTGTCGAGAAAGCATCCGATTGAGGGACGTCCGGAGGCGAGATAAGTCATCTAGTATGAAATGTAAATGCAAAAGTTGTTAGTAAAATAAATGTTATACATTATAACCAGGATGTGTTCTTTCACTCCCGTGAAGTCATCAAATGCCGCCAAAAGGTGTTGAAAACGCTATCAGAGCAGTCGTGTTCAATTAGCCTTTCATTAGTAACCACGCGAAAGTAGTCGTGCAAAGTTATTTGGTTATTCAAGTCATGCAACCACAGTCTACTTGGATAGCTTGCACTTGCAGCCACTGTAGTCTCTGTAGAATGTAAGAGTGCCAGGCCCTTGTTCAGTGTTCACATTTGTGTGCCAAGTTCCTGTCAGCCATATTGGTTCTGAATATGAAGTTGCACATTTCAAATGCAGTATTAAAGGCTCTACCTAATCCACTTTTAATGTGTGATATAATGAACTGTTCTTGTTTTATTTTTGATACTAATGTAGTTTTAACTTTCTCAGGGAATAACTTGTTTTCATCTCAAACATATTATGGAAAAATGTACATTGATTACTATTTTGCATGCAATGAACTGTATTGCATTCTTAAAATTTAAAACCGCCATCATTAAGTGGTTTGTCATTTTATATTGTTTATGTATTGTTGGCAGGTTGAAAACAGCTCAGCGGATTTGCGTGGAGAAACCAACATTTAAACGGCACCGTATAATCATCAAAAACGCACAAGAGACAAGGACTTCATTTATGCAGTCACACCACAGGGCTGTGAGCGCACCTGTTTTTATTAGCACACACAAAAATGGCACAATCAACCACGGACGCATTTGAGCTGTGCGTGTCAGCCTTCAATAATGAAAACAGCCGTTTAGGAAATAAGACAATTAGGCCAAACGAGATAATAATTGAGGGCACTTCTTAACATGTATACCGGTAATTAAACCTTAATTTTGAGGGGCAAAAATATGATTTATTTGATTACTCAATCGATCGGGATATTCTATAGAATACTCGATAGCTGCAGCTCTACAGTCTTGCCACTGTTTTGTTTGTCTCTTGCGCCCTGGGTGGTGAGCGCCCCACCCAGCCCTTTGTTGCTATGCATAATGACAAATCCCATTCAACAGCTTAGGATCTCAGAGAGCCCTAAAGTAAAGTGCAATAACTAACTTCATAGTCTGGATCCTCCTCAGAATCTTCATCAGGGAGCTCTTGAGAAAGCACCTCCACCCAGGTCTGATGTTCTTCCTCATCAGACAAATCTTCCTGCTTCCGCTTGCTGCCCTTCCCACACGGTTTAATGGGAGAGACACTTTTTTCTGTTAAGGGAAAAAAAGGCTTTAGGAATAATCAAAATGCATCCCTTTTGTCTAAATCAGACGCACTACTCACCTGGGGAGAGGGAGCGGCCGATGCCGGTCGAGAGAGGGTATCCCAGGGCGCCATGCACCCAGCGTGGAAGGATCTTCAACAGCAGGCGGGTGACCTTGTGCAGACGCTTGCGACCGGTTAGGCTCTGCCGTGCAGGACTGGAGGTCAGGACTGTCTGTTGCTTAGGCTGCCTGTAGCCCAGCACCCACCAAAAACCACGCCAAGCATGAACCTACAAGAAAGCATAGACATGGTTTTATGATCCACTGATGCTTTAAAGGGGTTATTTTCCCTACTTTAAACACTTCCTTGTGGTCTACATCAGTGGTCCCCAACCTTTTTGTAACTGCGGACCGGTCAACGTTTGAAAATTTGTCCCACGGACCATATATGGTTTTTTTTGTCATAAAAAAATACAATTATGTGTGCAGACTGTATTGATCTATATTGATATATAATGTAGGAACCAGAAATATTAATAAAGAAACAACCCTTTTGTGCAAATGAGTGTAAATGGGGAAGGAGGTTTTTTAGGTTGGTGCACTAATTGTAAGTGCATCTTGTGTTTTTTATGTTGATTTAATTTTAAAAAATATATACTGTGTGTATATATATATATTTAGTTTTTTCTTGTGCGGCTCGGTACCAATCGATCCACGGACCGGTACCGGGCCGCGGCAAGGTGGTTGGGGACCACTGGTCTACATAACATGTAATGGTGGTCCTTTGGTCAAAATTGTGCATAAATTGTTTGACAGACCATTTAAGCCACTTTGATCATCTCATCAGAATGCGCTGTTCAGTGGGTATTCTTGAGGTGGCTCCACTGAGACAGTCTCATCCCCACCATCTTTGTTTTTTTAAAAACACTTCAATAGCAAGTCTACTGGCAGATTAAGTTAGAACTATACGCTACTTTGTATTGCAAATGGCAACAGCAGCGGATGCATGTGCAAGCCAATCTGCCCCACATCAACAAGGTTAGCAAAAAAGGAGCTAATTGACGACATCATACGACTACAATGGCAGCCATGCGCAAAGCATCTTCTGTAAATCTCTACCATATACAGAACTGTCTCAGAAAATTAGAATATTGTGATAAAGTCCTTTATTTTCTGTAATGCAACTAAAAACAGTGCCAAAACCACCAGTAACTGGTGTACTGACCATGGCATTACTGTCCTCGATTGGCCAGCCAACTCCCCTGACCTGAACCCCATAGAGAATATGTGGGGTATTGTGAAGAAGAAGCTGAAAGACGCCAGACCCAATAATGCAAATGAGCTAAAGGCTGCTATTGAAGCATCCTGGGCATCCATATCATCTCAGCAATGCCACAGGCTGATTGCCTCCATGCCACGCCGCATTGATGCAGTAATCAGTGCAAAAGGATTCCCAAACAAGTACTGAGTGCATTAATTGACATTTTAAAATGTTTGATTTAGTTTTACTGTCATAAATCTTTTTTTTTTTTTTTTTACTCTGAGGAAATATTCTACTTTTTTGAGATAGGATTTAAGTTTTCTTAAGCTGTATGCCATAATCAGCAATGTTAAAATAATAAAAGGCTTGCAATATTTCAGTTGATGTGTAATGAATCCAGAATGTATGACATTTTCATGTTTTTAGTTGCATTACAGAAAATAAAAGGACTTTATCACAATATTCTTATTTTCTGAGACAGTCCTGTATATAGATAATTTGCTGACGTCACCAATGGGGCAAATTCCAAACTGCTCGTTTCCTGGAAGTATGAAGGAAGGCACAGTTTATAAATATCTCCACTAGGGCTAGACAGATAAAACGATACGCATATGAAGATGCAATCGATAAAACATCCCATACATTTATATTTTTTGGGTCGGAAAGGGAAAATTATGAAGCAAGATTTATTGCATGAAGTCACTTGCCCTCTGGGAACCCAGCAAACATTAAATGTCACTGTGCAATGGGAGGGACAAGCGAACAGCCAATCACGTAATAGAATCAACTACCAAGATTGTTTGCGCCATCTTTGTCTCGCTGTGGCAGTGTGGAATCTCTGCATGGAGAGTAGAGAAACCATAATATCTTGTTGGATCAACCCAACGTATATCTTTAGTTTTGTTGGTTTTAATACAGACAGTGTGGCAATTTAACCCGACACTTCCAATGTGTCGGTTAAATTAGTTGCTTCCAAACTACTGTGTAGTGTTCGAAGGCTTATATACTACTGCCATCTAGTGTCTCAAAACTGAAACCAACTATAATCGACTGCATTTATTGTACCGTCGTAGCTGATTGATTGACTTTTATTAGTAGATTGCACAGTACAGTACATATTCCGTACAATTGACCACTAAATGGTAACACCCGAATAAGTTTTTCAACTATAAATATATACTATCAGCATAATACAGTCATCACACAAGTTAATCATCAGAGTATATACTCTGAATTATTTACATTATTTAAAGTACCAATGATTTACAATCAAGGGGGTGGGATGTGGAGGGGGTTGGGGAGGGGGGGGGGGTTAGGTTTGGTTGATATCAGCACTTCAGTTGTCAACAATTATATCATCTGAGAAACGGACATTGAAATAGTGTAAGTCTGACTTCGTAGGATATGTACAGCGAGTAGTGAACATAGTGAGCTCAGAAAGCATAAGAACAAGTATATACATTTGATTTACCGTATTTTTCGGACTATAAGTCGGTTATTTTTCATAGTTTGGCCGGGGGTGCAACTTGTGTGAAATTATTAACACATTACTGTAAAATATCAAATAATATTTAGCTCATTCACGTAAGAGACTAGACGTATAAGATTTCATGGGATTTAACGATTAGGAGTGACAGATTGTTTAGTAAACGTATAGCATGTTCTATATGTTATAGTTATTTGAATGACTCTTACCATGATGTGTTACGTTAACATACCAGGCACGTTCTCTTGATTATTTATGCGTCATATAACGTACACTTATTCAGCCTGTTCACTATTCTTTATTTATTTTAAATTGCCTTTCAAATGTCTATTCTTGGTGTTGTGTTTTATCAAGTTAATTTCCCCAAAAAATGCGACTTATATATGTTTTTTCCCTTCTTTATTATGCATTTTCGGCCGGTGCGACTTATACTCCGAAAATTACGGTATATAGATAATTTGCTGACGTCACCAATGGGGCAAATTCCAAACTGCTAGTTTCCTGGAAGTATGAAGGAAGGCACAATAGTTTATAAATATCTCCACTAGGGCTAGACAGATAAAACGATATGCACATGAAGATGCAATCGATAAAACATCCCATACATTTATATTTTTTGGGTCGGAAAGGGAAAATTATGAAGCAAGATTTATTGCATGAAGTCACTTGCCCTCTGGGAACCCAGCAAACATTAAATGTCACTGTGCAATGGGAGGGACAAGCGAACAGCCAATCACGTAATAGAATCAACTACCAAGATTGTTTGCACCATCTTTTTGTTGGTTTTAATACGGACAGTGTGGCAATTTAACCGGACACTTCCAATGTGTCGGTTAAATTAGTTGCTTCCAAACTACTGTGTAGTGTTCGATGGCTTATATACTACTGCCATCTAGTGTCTCAAAACTGAAACCAACTATAATAGACTATTGTACCGTCGTAGCGAATTGATTGACTTTTATTAGTAGATTGCACAGTATTCCGTACAATTGACCACTAAATGGTAACACCCGAATAAGTTTTTCAACTATAAATAAATATATATCAGCATAATACAGTCATCACACAAGTTACTCAGAGTATATACTTTCAATTATTTACATTATTTACAATCGAGGGGGTGGGATGTGGAGGGGGTTGGGGAGGGGGGGGGTTAGGTTTGGTTGATATCAGCACTTCAGTCGTCAACAATTATATCATCTGAGAAACGGACATTGAAATAGTGTAAGTCTGACTTCGTAGGATATGTACAGCGAGCAGTGAACATAGTGAGCTCAGAAAGCATAAGAACAAGTATATACATTTGATTTACCGTATTTTTCGGACTATAAGTCAGTTTTTTTTTTGTCATAGTTTGGTCGGGGGTGTGACTTATACTCAGGAGCGACTTGTGTGAAATTATTAACACATTACCGTAAAATATCAAATAATATTATCTAGCTCATTCACGTAAGAGACTAGACGTATAAGATTTCATGGGATTTAGCGATTAGGAGTGACAGATTCTTTGGTAAACGTATAGCATGTTCTATATGTTATAGTTATTTGAATGACTCTTACCATAATATGTTACGTTAACATACCAGGCACGTTCTCAGTTGGTTATTTAGGCGTCATATAACGTACACTTATTCAGCCTGTTCACTATTCTTTATTTATTTTAAATTGCCTTTCAAATGTCTATTCTTGGTGTTGGGTTTTATCAAATAAATTTCCCCCAAAAATGCGACTTATACTCCAGTGCGACTTATGTTTTTTTCCTTCTTTATTATGCATTTTCAGCAGGTGCCGACTTATACTCTGAAAAACACGGTACAATCCGGGGAGGTGTGATGTGGTGGGGGGAGGGTGTTAGTCTAGGGTTGTAGTTGCCTGGAGGTGTTCTTTTAGCGCGGTTTTGAAGGAGGGTAGAGATGCACTCTCTTTTACACCTGTTGGGATTGCATTCCATATTGATCCTATCTGGCTACCAGACACCTTCTCCGCTGATAGCTAGCACCTTTGGCAAGTAGGAAATTGCATTAATTAGCAGGCTTGAATAAGTCAAAAAATATCAATTGTCGATATCGATCAATATAAAAAAACGTGATACTGTTTTCAGCTACACTGCCAAGCCTTCATCTCCACAATCCGTCCATAGTGTGATTTCAAAATTTTAGGACCCAAAATACACAACAGTAGGTACCAAGGGGTAAGGAAATGTAGTTTTGCATAATAAGGCCCCTTAAAAACCTATGTTCTGAAAACTTTTTAAAATTACTAAATTTTACCAAAAAAGTACAGTATTTTTCGGAGTATAAGTCGCACCGGCCGAAAATGCATAATAAAGGAAAAAAACATAAGTCGCACTGGAGTATAAGTCACATTTTTGGGGGAATTTTATTTGATAAAACCCAACACCAAGAATAGACATTTGAAAGGCAATTTAAAATAAATAAAGAATAGTGAACAGGCTGAATAAGTGTACGTTATATGAGTCATAAACAACTGAGAAAGTGCCTGGTATGTTAACGTAACATATTATGGTAAGAGTCATTCAAATAACTATAACATATAGAACATGCTATACGTCTACCAAACAATCTGTCACTCCTAATCGCTAAATCCCATGAAATCTTATACATCTAGTCTCTTACGTGAATGAGCTAAATAATATTTGATATTTTACGGTAATGTGTTAATAATTTCATACATAAGTCGCTCCTGAGTATAAGTCACACCCCCGGCCAAACTATAAAGAAAACTGCGACTTACAGTCCGAAAAATACAGTAAATGAGACACTATCAATAGGGAAAGTAATTTTACACACACAAAAAAAAAAAACGTAACATCCGGCACATGCAGTTGCCTGTTGCCAGGTTTAGTGACGTCAGCAAGAACGCACTCAAAGCAGCATTTTAGCTCAGCTTTGTTTGTCAGCCGACCAGCAGCAGTTCACCAATAGCTCTATTCAATCTTTTCACAGACTGTCTCAGCACTAATTAATAGGAGACTGAATGTGCTTCAATGGCCATCTTGTGTCCTTTTCCACAAATAGGGTATTGTAGGGTTGAAAGCTTGTCACCTCAATAATTGATGTAGTTATTCCCACGTGGTAGAAGTGGGTGTATGTGTACATGTTTGCTGTGTAATGTTGCCCCTTCCTATTTAATATAAAGGTCATTTTCACGTGGTGCTGATTGTTGCTTTCCTTAGTAAAGTTACTTCCTGCATTACCTTGTGGCGTTTTGGACGCCGTCTTGAGCTAGAACCACATCAAAAGTAGTGAGCCACATTACGTCGAACGCATTGTGACGTATGTATACGTAGCCATGAAAGGCGCTAACCACGACCCATCAGGAGCAAGGGTGAAGTGTCTTGCTCAAGGACGCAATGGATTTGAATAGGATGGAGGAAGCTGGAACCCTCAAGTTGCAAGCACAGCCGCTAAAATATATATATATATATATATATATATATATATATATATATATATATATATATATATATATATATATATATATATATATATATATATATATATATATATATATATATATATATATATAATTTATCAGTATCTTTTCTTTTTAATTTAATCAACATAAAAAACACAAGATACACTTACAATTAGTGCACCAACCCAAAAAACCTCCCTCCCCCATTTACACTCATTCACACAAAAGGGTTGTTTTTTTCTGTTATTAATATTCTGGTTCCTACATTATTTATCAATACAGTCTGCAGGGATACAGTCCGTAAGCACACATGATTGTGCGTGCTGCTGGTCCACTAATAGTACTAACCTTTAACAGTTAATTTTACTCATTTTCATTAATTACTAGTTTTTATGTAACTGATTATATTGTTTTACTTTCTTTTTTATTAAAGACAATGTTTAATTTATTTAACTTATTTTTTTATTTTATTTTTAAAGCTTATTTTCACCATACCTGGTTGTCCAAATTAGGCATAATGTGTTAATTCCACGACTGTATATATCGGTATCGGTTGATATCGGTATGGGTAATTAAGAGTTGGACAATATTGGATATCGGCAAAAAAGCCATTATCGGACATCCCTAATATATAAATATATGTTAATTATCTTCAGTTATCAGGGGGCAAGTTGAAAAACTTATTCGGGTGTTACCATTTAGTGGTCAATTGTACGGAATATGTACTGTACTGTGCAATATAATAATAAAAGTTTCAATCAATTCAATCAATCAAAGCAATAATCTAATATTTCCCCTCAAAAAGTAGACCAGCACACACTTCAGACGCGCATACAAAAGAATACAGACTTAAAAGATGCAGTTTGTGTTGAACTTCGTAACAATTCAGCGGCACGTACCACGATGCCAAACGGCCAGAAGAGGCCCCGCAGCACGGAGCGAAGCACTCCATGTCTCCTCACCTCCACCGCGCCCTGTTTCAGAGGGCGGCAAACTAACAGTTAAAACCAGACTTCCTCCTAAATAAGAAACATGTCGTTACCTCGGTGTTTTCGTCCTGCGCCACTGCTTCACCGCGGGGCTCACTCGTCATTCTGTCGCCGTGGTAGAGGTGCGCTGGACCGAAGAGGCCTGCCGACCAGACGCTTATTTAATGGCGGCCTACCAGCCCGCTCAAATGTACCCAGCAGCCCTCGGACAGCAGCCAATCACAGCACACACTTGCACCTGCTGCAATCAGCGCCAGCCAATCAGGAGGCGGAAACAATCAAGCAGCCAGTAACAAGCTATCACGTGTCCAACGCCCCGCGTCATGCCCGGAAGTAGTGATTGTAAACATTTGGCGTACAGACCATAATAGTAAAAGTAAACAATAGTCTTGATATATAGATAGATGGATGGATACAACACAAATATTTCAACACATTATCTTAAGTGGTATTAGCATGCCTTTATTTAACCTCTTAAGGTCCAAGCTGTTTGTTTACATGCTTTTTTTTTTATTTCTCTTTGCTATTTGGGCTTATTGGACCCTAATTAGAATAAAAACTAAGAATCATCTTTTTATATGATGTACTTAGGCCATAAGTAACAAACGTGTACTTCATGTTCAGTGACATGCTAATTTTTATTTTTACACTTTTTTTTCTTCCAAATTCCATTGTATGTTATACTCTTCTGACACCACCAGATGGCAGTATAAGTGTCCACATAAGCACATAAGACCCCAATTCAGTAGTGGTTCTCAACCTTTTTTCAGTGATGTACCCCCTGTGAACATTTTTTTAATTCAAGTACCCCCTAATCAGAGCAAAGCATTATTGGTTAAAAAAAAGAGATAAAGAAGTAAAATACAGCACTATGTCATCAGTTTCTGATTTATTAAATTGTATAACAGTGCAAAATATTGCTAATTTGTTGTGGTCTTTCTTGAACTATTTGGAAAAAAAGATATAAAACTAACTAAAACCTTGTGGAAAAATAAACAAGTGATTCAATTATAAATAAAGATTTCTACACATAGAAGTAATCATCAACTTAAAGTGCCCTCTTTGGGGATTGTAATAGAGATCCATCTGGATTCATGAACTTAATTCTAAACATTTCTTCACAAAAAAAGAAATCTTTAACATCAATATTTATGGAACATGTCCACAAAATCTAGCTGTCAACACTGAATATTGCATTGTTGCATTTCTTTTCCCAGTTCTTTCTGACACACATTTTAAAAAAATCTCACGTACCCCTTGGCATACCTTCAAGTACCCCCAGGGGTACGCATACCCCCATTTGAGAACCACTGCAGTAGTGTACACAATTTTGGAAATAAGAGCTAAAAGGTGCTGTCCACACATGTGGCCACTAAGCCTTTAGAGCAGTGGTTC
Source organism: Entelurus aequoreus (assembly GCF_033978785.1). Taxonomy (NCBI): domain Eukaryota; kingdom Metazoa; phylum Chordata; class Actinopteri; order Syngnathiformes; family Syngnathidae; genus Entelurus; species Entelurus aequoreus. The sequence goes on from NC_084757.1 coordinate 23,517,251, forward strand.
TTAAACTGGGTTCGATCGAACCCTAGGTGAGTCGGGCTCAGGGGTTCAGCGGAGGTCAAAACACACCCGACTCATCGTGTAATTAAAAACTTCTCCCTATCGGCGTATTACGGATACGACAACAGCAAAAGTCACACTGATTTACAGGTGTGTAATTTGTTGTGAGTTTATGCACTGTGTTGGTTTTGTTGTTTGAACAAGGTGATGTTCATGCACGGTTCATTTTATGTACCAGTAAAAAAAACATGGTAACACATTAGCATGGGGAACATATTCACCATTAATTAGTTGCTTATTAACGTGCAAATTAGTAACATATTGGCTCTTAACTAGTCATTATTAAGTACTTATTAATGCCTTATTCGGCATGGCCTTATTATAACCCTAACCCTCTAACCCTGGCCCTAACCCTCTAACCCTAACCCTAACCAAATAACTCTAAATTAAGTCTTTATTACTTAGAATATGTTCCCCTAGTATCCAAAAAACTCTAAATTAAGTCTTTGTTACTTAGAATATGTTCCCCATACTTAAGTGTTACCAAAAACATATAAGTTTGTCTTGAATTTGAAAAAAAAACAACATTTAATTTTTCACTAAAGAAGGGTTCGGTGAATGCGCATATGAAACTGGTGGGGTTCGGTTCCTCCAACAAGGTTAAGAACCACTGCTTTAGAGGTTTAAAGCAGTGCATGATTTGCTTACTGCTACGTTTTCTGACATCTGCAAACAAAAAGTATTGTACTGAAATATACTGTAGTTGTGCATGCTTTAAAAATGGCCATTTTATTGTTATTATATTGAACATATGTGTAGCCTATATTTAGTCCAATATGTCAATCAGTATCAAGAACAGTTTTTAATGTCATTATTTTGTGCAAAAATGGTAAATGGGTTATACTTGTAAACAGTGACGGGCCGTGCGTTTCCCACCTAGGCCTTCAGTGATGTCCGACTTCAAAGATTACCTCTCAAAATACCATTGTTGATGTCACCACATGACCATTGCTGGAGAAATACTATACAGGAACACATTTACGCCCGACTGGGCATTGGACAAAACGGGTTATTTTCTGTCGCATTTAAAAATCAATAAACCTGCATCAGCAATTCAAACATATCCTATGTGGTACTGTCAAAATAAAAATTGCAAGAAACATTTTAAACATGAAATAATAAAGAAATAAAATATCTGAAATCACATTTAATCGACAGCTGAGCTAGCTTCCAGGGTACCAACTACCTACATCTCACAAGATGTAGTTTCTCTTTAAATATCCTTCTTGAAAATGGCCTTGCAAATATATGTGTTGTCTTGTCTAATCATAAAAGATGCGGAAGAGGCGTTTTGGCTCAGTGACCTTGTGGTTAGAGTGTCCGCCCTGAGATCGGTAGGTCGTGAGTTCAAACCCCGGCCGAGTCATACCAAAGACTATAAAAATGGGACCCATTACCTCCCTGCTTGGCACTCAGCATCAAGGGTTGGAATTAGGGGTTAAATCACCAAAATTATTCCCGGGTGCGGCCACCGCTGCTGCTCACTGCTCCCCTCGCCTCCCAGGAGGTGAACAAGGGGATGAGTCAAATGCAGATGACAAATTTCACCACACCTGGTGTCTGTGTGACAATCATTGATACTTTAACTTAACTATTTCCACATTCACCCGTTCGTTTACAGTCATTATGAAAGACATGAACACGGATGTATTTTTTTTAATGCATTCTAACTCGTAAATAAACAAAACTAAAAATCAGCTTGGGATCTATTTCGCCCATAGATCCCAATAAATAACCACCCAAAAACTGCCAACAATACTCCATTAACATTTCGTGACTTGAATATTAACCAAGTATTAGTGATATTGTTATTATAAGCGCTAACGCAGACAAACTATTTATATCATCATCGACCGCTTCCTCGTTTCCTTGCCCGTCAAACTTGATTGTAGTTTATAAATCATGCCTCTCACCTGGATAGTAGAAGGATGAGGATGTAATCCGACGTGTTGGTACACTTTGACAGGCAATTTAGACCCGGGAATGGCGAGAACGCCACAAAAAGACGCTTGGTTCAACCCCCCTTTTCTTCGTGAGGATTATAGACTTAGACACTTAGACTTAGACAAACTTTATTGATCCACAAGGGAAATTGTTCCACACAGTATCTCAGTTACAAAGGATGGAAAGGGTAAGGATGTAAAGGATAATGCAGGTATAAAGTAGACAAAAAATGTACCATAGTAGCAATATAAAATATAACATATATTTAATATTTACATATTATTTATACACAGTATATAACATATACTGATATATTATATTTTTATATTATATTATATTTTTATGAATCATTCTTCATCTAAATGGGAATATATGAACATCCCAGCAGTCGGCATCTTAATGACAGCAGACCTTGCGCAGTAAGTGATGTTTTACTATGTTTGTTGTCTCTCATAAAGTCTGCAGTGAGTAATAATCTGTGATTATGTTAAAAAAAAAGCGAACGTTGTCATTTTTTTTTTTTTAAACCAATGTGTCGCATATCCTCAAAATGATCAAATTATGTAAATATTAAATGTTATTATAAATGTGCCTGTTACTACATTATATATATACTTACATCATGTACACCAAAAGTTTGGACACGCCTTCTCATTCAATGCGTTTTCTTTATTTTCATGACTATTTACATTGTAGATTGTCACTGAAGGCATCAAAACAATGACACCTGTGAAGTGAAAACCATTTCAGGTGACTACCTCTTGAAGCTCATCGAGAGAATGCCAAGAGTGTGCAAAGCAGTAATCAGAGCAAAGGGTGGCTATTTTGAAGAAACTAGAATATAAAACATGTTTGCAGTTATTTCACCTTTCTTTGTTAAGTACATAACTCCACATGTGTTCATTCATAGTTTTGATGCCTTCAGCGACAATCTACAATGTAAATAGTCATGAAAATAAAGAAAACGCATTGAATGAGAAGGTGTGTCCAAACTTTTGGCCTGTACTGTATATGAAACCTTGTTGGAGTTGTTTGGATGTTTTTTAAGTGCTTAGAATAGAGCAGCTCCATTGTAAGCTGACTCTTGATCGCATTTATTCAATATTTAGAATGCATCCGTTGTCATGTCTTTCATAATGATTGTGAACAATAGGAAAAATCCCCCCAAAAACTGCAGTTCCCCTTTATTGTGTATCAACTTGCTTGAAAAAAAAAATCCTTATTTAAACTACAAAATACATTTGACTGACTTGAGCCATTTGACACTGAAAAATAAACTCAATAAATAATGATGAATTCAAAATGATCAGCAACATCAATACAATATACACAGTCGTGGTCAAAAGTTTACATACACTTGTGAAGGACATAATGTCATGGCTGTCTTGAGTTTCCAATAATTTCTACAACTCTTATTTTTTTGTGATAGAGTGATTGGAGCACATACTTGTTGGTCACAAAAAACATTCATGAAGTTTGGTTCTTTTATGAATTTATTATGGGTCTACTGAAAATGTGACCACAGAACTTTCCTCCAGAAGGTCTTATCTTTGTCCATGTGATGTCAGATGAAACAAAAATGTAGCTGTTTGGCCACAATACCCAGCAATATGTTTGGAGGAGAAAATGTGAGGCCTTTAATCCCAGGAACACCATCCCTACCGTCAAGCATGGTGGTGGTAGTATTAAGCTCTGGGCCTGTTTTGCTGTCAATGGAACTGGTGCTTTACAGAGAGTAAATGGGACAATGAAAAAGGAGGATTACCTCCAAATTATTCAGGACAACCTAAAATCATCAGCCCGGAGGTTGGGTATTGGGCGCAGTTGGGTGTTCCAACAGGACAATAACCCCAAACACACGTCAAAAGTGGTAAAGGAATGGCTGAATCAGGCTATAATTAAAGTTTTAGAATGGCCTTCCCAAACGTGTGGACAATGCTGAAGAAACAAGTCCATGTCAGAAAACCAACAAATTTAGCTGAACTGCACCAATTTTGTCAAGAGGAGTGGCCAAAAATTCAACCAGAAGTTTGTGGATGGCTACCAAAAGCGCCTTATTGCAGTGAAACTTGCCAAGGGACATGTAAGCAAATATTAACATTGCTGTATGTATACTTTTGACCCAGCTGATTTGGTCACATTTTCAGTAGACCCATAATAAATTCATCCCACCCCCCGGATTGTAAATAATGTAAATAATTCAATGTATATACTCTGATGATTAACTTGTGTGATGACTGTATTATGCTGATAGTATATATTTGTACTATGAATTGATTTACGTCAGGGGTCCCCAAACTTTTTGACTCCAGGGCCGCATTGGGGTAAAACAATTTGGCTGGGGGCCGCGCTATAAGTGAAATTTTTAATCACTAATTTCTTGGAAGTGGCACTTTTCCCCGAGGCCATGGAGGAGGTCCTGGTCATCCCGTTGGTGTCCGTTAAAGCCGAGAAGTTAGTTAAGTTATACACACATATATATATATATATATACATATGTGTGTATATATATATATATATATATATATATATATATATATATATATATATATATATATATATATATATATTATATGTAAATGTGTGTGTGTGTATTTATATGTATATGTAAATGTGTATATATGTATATGTCTATGTATATGTCCATGTATATATATATGTATATGTGTATATTTATGTATATGTGTATATATATATATATATATATATATATATATATATATATATATATATATATATATATATATATATATATATATATATATATATATATATATATATATGTATTTGTGTATATATGTAAATGTGTCTATATGTGTGTATATATATATATATACACTACCGTTCAAAAGTTTGGGGTCACATTGAAATGTCCTTATTTTTAAGGAAAAGCACTGTACTTTTCAATGAAGATAACTTTAAACTAGTCTTAACTTTAAAGAAATACACTCTATACATTGCTAATGTGGTAAATGACTATTCTAGCTGCAAATGTCTGGTTTTTGGTGCAATATCTACATAGGTGTATAGAGGCCCATTTCCAGCAACTATCACTCCAGTGTTCTAATGGTACAATGTGTTTGCTCATTGGCTCAAAAGATAATTGATGATTAGAAAACCCTTGTGCAATCATGTTCACACATCTGAAAACAGTTTAACTCGTTACAGAAGCTACAAAACTGACCTTCCTTTGAGCAGATTGAGTTTCTGGAGCATCACATTTGTGGGGTCAATTAAATGCTCAAAATGGCCAGGAAAAGAGAAATTTCATCTGAAACTCAACAGTCTATTCTTGTTCTTAGAAATGAAGGCTCCATCCATCCATTTTCTACCGCTTGTTCCCTTCGGGGTCGCGGGGGGTGCTGGAGCCTATCTCAGCTACAATCGGGCGGAAGGCGGGGTACACCCTGGACAAGTCGCCACCTCATCACAGGGCCAACACAGATAGACAGACAACATTCACACTCACATTCACACACTAGGAAATGAAGGCTATTCCACAAAATTGTTTGGGTGACCCCAAACTTTTCAACGGTAATGTATGTAAAAAATATATATTCCTCGCGCACTAATTGACTTAAAGAGCGCACTTGCTGCATGTCACGTTATCGATGGTAAAATGCATTTTTAGACAATATACAAAATATACAACATAAAGTTGCAAGAAACACGTCAATAATGAATAAAGCAAAACATGTTCTAGACCAAAAATCCCTTCATATTCTCTACTGCTCACTAGTGTTACCATATCTGAGCTACTGTGTAGAAATATGGGGAAATAATTACAAAAGTACACTTCATTCATTAACGGTGTTACAAAAAAGATCAGTTAGAATAATACATAATGTTGGATATAGAGAACATACAAACCCTTTATTTATTGAATCAAAAATACTGAAATTCCACGACATAGTGAATTTGCAAACAGCTAAAATTATGCACAAAGCAAACTATAACCTGCTACCCAAGAATATACAACAATTCTTCTCAAAAAAAGAAGAGAAATATAATCTTAGAGAAAAACGTAATTTAAAACATTTGTTTGCACGTACAACACTTAAGACCTTCAGTATATCAGTATGTGGAATTAAATCATGGAATTGATTAAGCAAAGCAATCAAACAATGTACTAATATGATCCACTTCAAGAAACTCTTCAAACTTAAAGTGTTTACAAAGTACAAAGAAGAAGAACCATGACAAACATTCTCAATTTATTTCATCCATCCATTCATTCATTCTTAAAGTAATCTTACTTATCTCATCATATGAAATATGACTTACTTCACCAATTATTATTATTAAATTCTTACTATTATTTATTTATTTATTTTTATTGTAATTACTTATGGAGTTTATTGTGAAAAAATTGTGAACAGGAAGTGAACAAAAAGTTTTGCAACTGTTATGTAAAGAAAAGGGGTAGGATTAAATAAGCTCTGCTTCTTCCTACTCCTTTTCGAACATGTTGAAAAGAAACTGGAAATTGTGATGTATCATGTTGTATGCTTGCATGTTCGAAATAAACTCAAACTCAAACTCAATATGATTTGCCTGAGTGGCTAGGAGACGGTAGAAAATAGACTAGTAAGAACTCATTTAGAAATAAAAAATTATTTTAAAAAAATAAATAAATAAATAAAAACTTCTTTTTTTTTTTTTAACTTGGGACTTCCCGCGGGCCGGATTTTGGACGCATGGGGGCCGTATCCGGCCCGCGGGCCGTAGTTTGGGGACCCCTGATTTACGTGGACCCCGACTTAAACAAGTTGAAAAACGTATTGGGGTGTTACCATTTAGTGGTCAATTGTACGGAATATGTACTATACTGTGCAATCTACTAATAAAAGTTCCAATCCATCGATCAATGCATGATACTGATAAAGCATGTTTTCCCCCACCCTCCACTATTTGGAAAGACTGGCGTAATCTAAGTTGTCATGTTTGCGTCATATGAGCGCTTATTTTTAGAACGCTGTATTTCCGCAGCACGACGGAGGAACATTCTCAGTGGCGATTGGCTGCTGTCCCTCATGCTTGGAAGCTTCATTCATGCAACACTCTTATTAACATATGAAGAGGGGAAGGCCATTATACGTCCATTGTCCGCAGACCCCCTTAACACATGACGATTTCCGCCTCTTGCTTCGGGTCACAGTCACGTGGTCCGTGGAGGACAACGTGCGCCGCGTGGACGAGTATTTAAGCCGGCGCTCGCAACTATCTCTAAGGCAGAGATGGCGAGGAACGCAGTCACCAGGACCGTCAGCCACGGGGCCATCAGCAGCGTCCGAGCAGACGATTACGCGGCGGAGCGCAGGCACAGCAGCGCAGGCCTCCGTGCACTTTTGTGGGCCACCAGCAAATCCTTCGGATGTTCCCTGGGGTCCAGCCGGGAGAGCAGCTACCCGAACATCCTCACCCCTGACAGCATCCCTCAGTTCACCATCCCCAGTCTGCTGGTGCAGAACGCCTTCAGGTCTCAGGAGAGCGACGGGGAACCGTCGGACGGATCGGAGAGCTCCGGGAACGAGTCGTCCGCGTCCTCTTCTTCTTTGAGGTCCGGGTTGGAGGTGTCGGAGCGCAGCGTCTCGGCCCCGCTGACCCAGAGGAGAGGGAGCCGCCTCCAGAGGGAGATGTCCGACCCGTGGCCGGGCGCCGGGGCCCAGCACCGCTTCGACCCGGCCAGCAGGGCGGCGCTCTCCCTGCCGCACTTAACCAAGGTGACCACCCCGTACGGCTTCATCACCTTAGGTCAGAGCCCGCAGATGGCCAACGAGGAGGAGCTGCTCTGCCAACATCGGCGGGCGAACTTCGACGAGGCGAGTCCTCGCGACGCCTCGGAGGACGTCAAAGCCAGCGGGAGTCAAAGCCAGGACTCAGAGACCGACAGGACGTCGTCTTCGCGCAGACAATCAGACAGCAAGCTGAAACGGCGCCTCCGTGTGGCCATGAAGAAACACATGCCCTTCTGCCACTAACTACTTCTTGTTGCTATGGAAACCAAGTGTGTTCTTGTGTGGCGTCCGAAATAAACCAGCATTGCATTGTTGCGGCCTCTCTTCTCACATTCACACTATTTATATTTGTAATATTTGACTTCATAAAGCTATTTTCAGCACATTATTGGAACACCATTTTAATTTCAATTCAATTTAGAAATTTGTATTTGCTAAATCATCCAACTGCAGGGGTGTCCAAACTTTTTCCACTCAGGGCCACAGACTGAAAAATCAAAGCATCCGGGGGCCATTTTTATATTTTTCCTTTTTTTAAAACCAATACAATATATAGTTGTTGTTTTTTTTAACCTTATGGCTTTCCTCAAGTTTGGTCCCCAGTACCCGGAAGGGTCTCAGTCATAAAAATGTTAGAAATAAGTCATAAATTATTATTTTTTCATTTAACGCTTGAATCTCGAGATCAACTTCAGGTCTGTTTGTCGTTATAACGTTTTTTAAAATTTTGTTTTTATGTTCATGCCCTTTATGTCAAAACCCTTGTTTATATGGCAAACACACAAACTATGCAACATTTTCCCTCAAAACATTTCAAAGTGGAATATTTGATGTGAAGTAATTGGAACCTTAAATAGGTCAATAATTCATAACAATAAAAAAATAAAGAATAAGTGTTGAAAATAAGCCAAATTTCTATTTGTTTTTACTATTAACGCTTAAGTCTGTAGATATGTTGATCATAAGATTTTATAACTTTTTCATTTTTTTTTTGTTTGTTGCCCTTTTTGTGAAAGAAAACTTTGTTTCACACAAAATATGCAATATTTTCCCCAAAAAATATTTCAAAGTGGAATTGTTCCAGTGAAGTAATTGGAGCCTTCAATAGGTCAATAACAGTCCGCATGGCAGCTTTGTGTTATTAGTGTCAACATTGCCACTTTTTCTTGTTACATCTCACCTGTTTACTCTTTTATTACACTTTTTCATGTTTTACATTTTTATTGTAGTATTTGCAGAATGTGCCGGGGGCCGTTAACAAATTAGCTGGGGGCCACAAATGGCCCTCGGGCCGCACTTTGGACATACCTGTCCAACTGACTCTTTATATTGCAGCAAAGTTTGGGACAAGTGTTTTAACCCTTTTTTTTTTAGCCCAGAAGCATGCATGTAAAAATGTTGGATTTTACTCCTACTAACTTTTTACAGTACAGGAAGTCCCTTTTCGTTTGCAATCCGTTCCGATAAAGACTGAATTGTACAATAACAGAATAAATGTAAATCTGATGAATACGTTACAGACACCCAACATTATGAACACAAACACTCTATATAGAATAATTGTAGTTTTACATGCAGAAAAAAATTCACAATATGCACTTTTACCTTTATTGAAGACTCTACCTGCTGAAGACGTGCGTATTCCGTACTTTGCGACAAGTTATATTTTGGAATTCAATAGTGTTTGCCACCTTCTTTACTCAAGTGCTGGCACTCGCAACTTTTTTTTGGCCCCATGGTGTCTTTTGCAGTAATAATAAATAAATAAGCAAATTGAAAGCACACAGCAGTTTAGGGTTCAGGGGGGGTTGATATTAAGCCCCCCTAAATAATTGCATGTTTTTAAAAAATATAAACAAAAAAGATGTATTTTTTTTAAATAAAAGTGATGAAAAATGCGATATAAAGTGGCCACAGTACGAGTCAAAATAAATATTATTTTGACCTGTCATTATTTACATAAACACAGTATGGTTATAAAGATTTGGTTTTAATTGTGATTCTTGGGGTGATGTTTTGATTCAGAATCAATTCTCGCATCAAAGCGTTTTTCGATTGAAACTGGTTTTCGTTATAGATTATTTGGTTGGTAAATATGATAATACAACTTTATTTAAAATAAGTTGCCGTTTACAAAAGCTCTACTTGGCTGCTGACGTACGATGTATATATGCATCTAGTAAGATGCATATATACGAATTTACACATTTAAAAAATTGACTCTAAATAAAAATGTTATAAAAATGTTTCAAATTATGAATCAATTTTCAATTGCGATAAATGAGAATCTCCATTCGGATGTGAATACATTTTTGTACATGGGTGCTTTTGTAAATTTGAAAATGTATTTTTGGTTCGTGTACGGTCCGTGTACCTTCCGTTCATTCTATTTCCACGTCTGGAACGCAAATCAAAAAATAAAATTAGGGCCGTTTTTCGATTTTTATTTTATATGGCAGATATTAAAACAAACAAAAAAGGTGTCGATTTTCATTAAAATATTGCCATAAAATTGGATGTTGTGTTGTTTTGCTTTTATGGATTTGAATTTTTCCAGATAAACACAAAAAACATTTGCAAAAATTTGTGTTAATCTGTGTGATGACAAATTGATCCGGAAGCAGTATTTTAGCCTTTCCTTTGCATCTAGCATGTTTTTAGCATGACGGTAACATCTTTGTTCAGCAGGAGTCCTATGTGTCAGGTTCAAACACTAATGACATCTATTAAACAAGACAAGAAGCAAGGAATTAAACAGAGACAGAATTAAATTTGGCTCAATTGAGGAGAGCGTGTCTGGGCTGTACTCTTGTACAGTCTCCATCACGCTCTGGCGAAAGATTGTACGCCTCCTCTTTTATTTGGACTTTCCCTGATTACATGGAAACAGCTGTTTCTAAGGGACGGGGGTCGTAAACAGCCATCGCCTTTGATTACAAACATTTCAAAGAAAAGGTTGTAAAACAGTTCAAAGAAGAGGTCCCTGGAGGGGAGTCAGGTCCTGCTTCCTCTTCGCTTTATAGATCTCGGGTCAAGACAATATCTTTCTGTTGATTACAATACATGAAAGAAACAGAACACCTTCATGTTGCTTCCCATCCTACACAGTGGAGTTTTACAAGCCTTCTTCTTGGTAGGTTCAAAGACAGCTTTTGTCTTCTCGCCGGGAACTCATTGAAACACAAAGTTTTGTGATAACTTAAATACAATTATTCTGACACTATGTATAAAAAAGTGTCATTAAATAGTTGTCCAAATTTTGTTTCAGAAATGAAAATAGAACAAAATGGTCCGTAACTTGTTTTTTAGGACTCCTGCTGAACAAAGATGTTACCGTTGTGCTAAAAACATGCCAAACGCAAATTAAAGGCTAAAATACTGCTTCCGGTTAAATTCGTCATCACACCGATAACCACGCATTTTTGCTAATTTTTTTCGATTTTTGTGTTTATCTGGAAAAATAAAACTTCATAAAAGGAAAACAGAACAAAATCCAATTTTATGGCAATATTTTAATGAAAATCAATCCCTTTTTGTTTGTTTTAAAATCTGCCATATATAATAAAAATCGAAAAACGGCCCTAATTACATTTTTTGTTTTGCGTTTCAGAATTGGAAATAGAAATAGAAAGAACAAATTTCGGGCCATTTTTTCTATTTTCATTTCTAAAACAAAAGTTGAAGAACTATTTAATTACACTTTTTTAAAACAACAATAGGACTCCTGCTGAACAAAGATGTTACCGTTATGCTAAAAACATGCTAAACGCAAAGGAAAAGCTAAAATACTGCTTCCGGTTCAATTTGTCATCACACAGATGAACACGCATTTTTGCATTTTGGATGAATGTATATTAGATTTTTGTGTTTATATGGAAAAATACAAATCCATAAATGGAAAATAGCACAAAATCCAATTTTATGGCAATATTTTAATGAAAATCAACACCTTTTTTGTTTGTTTTGAAATCTGCCATATATAATAAGAATCGAAAAACGGCCCTAATTTTGTTTTTTGATTTGCGTTTAAAAATTGGAAATAGAATAAACGGAAGGTACACGCACCCTTTTTATCCATTTAAATATGTAAGTTATAAAAAAAAGACATCATAAATGTTAATATAAAATAAATACAGCAAATATATTTGAATAATAAGGCTGTTTGAAATAAATGAAGAATCTGTCAAAAATACAACATTGTTTATTTCACTTTTATAACGGCAAATAAAGTTTGAACACTTCGCTCAACACAGACATCATAAGGTCATCAAAGTTCACCTTTAAGCATCCACACGCAGCACCAACATTTTGGATCAAGGTGATGGAAAAAAGGTGAAAAGATAATAATGTATATACAGTACAGGCCAAAAGTTTGGACACGCCTTCTCATTTCAATGCCTTTTCTTTATTTTCATGACTATTTACATTGTAGATTGTCACTGAAGGCATCACAACTATGACACCTGCGAAGTGAAAACCATTGCAGGTGACTACCTCTTGAAGCTCATCGAGAGAATGCCAAGAGTGTGCAAAAAAGTAATCCGAGCAAAGGGTGGCTCTTCAGTGACAATCTACAATGTAAATAGTCATGAAAATAAAGAAAATGCGTTGAGTGAGAAGGTGTGTCCAAACTTTTGGCCGTACTGTCCGTCAGCAGCCAAGGGGAGCTTTTGTAACCTGTATCCTGTTTTAAAAGGTTTTATTATCATTTCTATCGCAAATAATATATTGTGAAAATCAATTTGAATCGAGGATAGTGTTGAATGTAAGAGAACCAAAAATCCAATCGTAACTTGTTGTAAGACTCACATCCCAAATAACTTGTTTTTTTTGTCCCGCTATCGTACTTAATAACTGTTTTTTTCAACTCGGTAAAAAAACAAGTTAATTTTACACAAACCACATTTTCAACGCTAGTTTTGAAAACAATTCAAAGTGAACTTAGATTGACATTAGAGATGTCCGATAATATCGGACTGCCGATATTATCGGCCGATAAATGCTTTAAAATGTAATATCGGAAATGATCGGTATCGGTTTCCAAAAGTAAAATGTATGACTTTTTAAAACGCCGCTGTACGGAGTGGTACACGGATGTAGGGAGAAGTACAGAGCGCCAATACACCTTAAAGGCACTGCCTTTGCGTGCCGGCCCAATCACATAATATCTACGGCTTTTTGCACACTCAAGTGAATGCAAGCATACTTGGTCAACAGCCATACAGGTCACACTGAGAGTAGACGTATAAACAACTTTAACACTGTTACAAATATGCGCCACACTGTGAACCCACACCAAACAAGAATGACAAACACATTTCGGGAGAACATCCGCACCGTAACACAACATAAACACAACAGAACAAATACCCAGAACCCCTTGCAGCACTAACTCTTCCGGGACGCTACAATATACACCCCCCGCTACCACCTACCAAACCCCGCCCACCTCAACCTCCTCATGCATGTCCCAAATTCCAAGCTGCTGTTTTGAGGCATGTTAAAAAAAAATAATGCACTTTGTGGCTTCAATAATAAATATGGCAGTGCCATGTTGGCATTTTTTTTCCATAACTTGAGTTGATTTATTTTGGAAAACCTTTTTACATTGTTTAATGCATCCAGCGGGGCATCACAACAAAATTAGGCATAATAATGTGTTAATTCCACGACTGTATATATCGGTATCGGTTGATATCGGAATCGGTAATTAAGAGTTGGACAATATCGGATATCGGCAAAAAAGCCATTATCGGACATCTCTAATTGACATCACTATACCGCTCATATTTGCATAGGGTTTGCTATGATATGCTGTGATGTGTCAACCAGCCTCATCAGCTTCCTTGTTGTTTCAGCTCAAGACGACACAGAAAAACCCCCAGTAACTTTTCAAAGGTCAACATATTTGGCTCGATCTGAATATTACCTTTCTGTAGAAATAAATATTCTAAACGCTTGGGTTTGTTCTGTGCACACCTGCGTGTTAACCTGCACGGGACTGCTATGATGTGTTGTGATAGCGTGAATTATTTGAGCTCTCCGCATGAACGCACAATCTGTTTAGGTCGGGTTTAAGGTTAATTCCTCATCTAAAATCTTGCTCGGTCAGGTCTCAGAATCCAGCTGCGGGCGCTGGATGCGTCCATCTTAGCATATGAAGGGCCTGAGTGGCGAGGCCTCGCTAATGACGGCCCCGCTAATGCGTCCTCACATCTCCCACGCACACCGAACAACGCCGAGGGGTGATGTATAAACACAACAGTCGCCATTTTGTTTGTTATGCGAGTGACGTAAGTGCTTCTCGGCAAATTAGGACTGCCTCTTTTTTTGTTGTTTTTTTCTGTCACGTCTTGGTTACAAATCGGTAATCAAATGTTGTCTTTTATATGAGTTTAAAGCCGCATCAATAATAAGGTTCCTATAATGTTCTTTTTGTTGGTTTTCTGACATGGACTTGTTTCTTCAGCATTGTTCACACGTTTAAGTCAGGACTTTGGGAAGGCCATTCTAAAACCTTCATTCTAGCCTGATTTAGCCATTCCTTTACCACTTTTGGCGTGTGTTTGGGGGTCACTATCCTGTTGGAACACCCAACTGCGCATCACATGGTCAGATGAAACAAAAATTGAGCTGTTTGGCCCCAATACCCAGCAATATTTTGGAGGAGAAAAGGTGAGGCCTTTAATCCCAGGAACACCATGCCTACCATCAAGCATGGCGGTGGTGGTAGTATTATGCTCTGGGCCTGTTTTGCTGCCAATGGAACTGGTGCTTTATAGAGAGTAAATGGGACAATGAAAAAGGAGGATTACCTCCAAATTCTTCAGGACAACCTAAAATCATCAGCCCGGAGGTTGGGTCTTGGGCGCAGTTGGGTGTTTCAACAGGACAATGATCCCAAACACGTCAAAAGTGGTAAAGGACTGGCTAAATCAGGCTAGAATTAAGGTTTTAGAATGGCCTTCCCCAAAGTCCTGACTTAAATGTGTGGACAATGCTGAAGAAACAAGTCCATGTCAGAAAACCAACACATTTAGCTGAACTGCACCAATTTTGTCAAGAGGAGTGGCCAACAATTCAACCAGAAGCTTGTGGATGGCTACCAAAAGTGCCTTATTGCAGTGAAACTTGCCAAGGGACATGTAACCAAATAATAATAACATTGCTGTATGTCTACTTTTGACCCAGAAGATTTGGTCACATTTTCAGTAGACCCATAATAAATTCATAAAAAAAATAAAAAACTTCATGAATGTTTTTTTGTGAACAAGTATGTGCTCCAATCAAAAAAATAAGAGTTGTAGAAATGATGAATATGTTCTTTACAAGTGTATGTAAACCGTGTGTGTGTTCTGGCAATGCTTACTTAATGGGGACATCGCTCTGTTTACACAGTCACCTTTAGGGGACCTCTGACGGTATGGGGACAAAAAAACAGGTCCCCTAAAGGGAAACCTTTTTAAATGATAGTCAGATCCATTCTGAAGATGCTTAAGTGATTTTTCAGCTTCGGCCCATAAAACAGGTTTAGAGAGAAAATTAATTTTCTTGAAAAGTGAAACATTTGTTATCCTGGCATTAATAGTACTGTGATTCTGTATGGTATCCATCCTTAGTTAAAACTAATATATTTTTCCAAAAACAAAACCTGGTTTAGTGTTCCTTAGGATGACATTTTCATACAGCATGATTATAAAACACATTCACATTCAGAATTTTCCATCCTTCTATATATGGTAGTTGGAGTTGCAGACAACTTCATTACTGCTAAATAGCAGTTTTCAGTAATGACACAGAAGATGTAGGATTTGCTTTAACATTTAAGTGGTGAAACTTCCTATAAGAGGACAGCTGTAGTGCTGTATTCTGAGCATCATGTCATATTTAATTTGAACTTTTTTTTTTTTTTTTAAATGGTCCTCAGTAGTCACGTACAAATTTGTGTGAATTATGCAATATTATTTAAATTTGGTCCCCATGAACCATATTAACTTTTTCCCCAGGGTTCCCAGTAAGAATGATCAGCACATTACTTCATCAATTTAGAGATTTAAAGACGTGTATGAGCTAACTGGGCAGTGGCCATTTAACCAATTTTTTTTTATGCCTCCACAACCTGTAGAAAGGGTGGTCCCCACAAGTGATGATCAAAAACTTGGTCCCCATTCCAAATGATAACCAGTATATGTGTGTGTGTGTGTGTGTGTGTGTGTGTGTGTGTGTGTGTGTGTGTGTGTGTGTACTTCATCAGCAAACACTTACCCCTCAAGAGACCACTCCAGCACAAAATGTGACTCAAACTGAGAATAAAACATGAACGTTGCATAAAATAAACATGCATTATGTGTTTCCTTTCAAGCCTGATTGCCTCCATCATTAGCCTTATTTAGTGCAGCTACACAAGTGCTGATGCAAGGATTGGAGGAAAAGTGTGTTGTCAGCCTCCTTTTCACCATTTCTCTCAGCCTGTCCCTTATAAAACCAAGCAATGGCAGTTGTAGCTCCTCTTTTCTGTTTATTGAATCAAACACAAGCAGACAATGTTATAGTCTGTGCCCTTTTAAACTGAGCACAAGCAATGGGTCTCTTCTTGTTTGTTCATCCCCTTTTAAATTAAGCTAGCAGACAGTTATGTATTGCTGTTATGTTTTTTTTCTCTTTGTCAAGTCTATCTTAAATTAAGCACTGGCAGACATGCCATATTTTGCTATTTCTGCATGTCCCCTATTAAACCAAGCACTAGTAAAGTCTGTGTATCTGATGATACTATCCGTTTGGCTGCCCCTTACTCTTAACAAATCACTAGATGTTAGTTGTTGCTTTTTGATTTGTCCGTCCTTTTTAACAAAGTACTAGCAAATTGTTTGGTCTTCGTCCCCTCTTAAACCAAGTACTAACAAATTGTTTGTTCCCCCTTCAGCAAAGTACTAGCAGCCAGAGACGTATCTATTATGTTCCATATTAAAGTTAAGGCAAACACTAGCAAAGTCTGTGTTTTTGATGTTGCATGAACACAGTCCCCCCTTAAATCAAGTACTAGCACTTTTTTTTTTCTGGTCTTAAAGCCAGCACTTGCAAATTGTTTAGTTTGTGTCTCCTCTCAAACCAAGCACGAGCAGGTATTCTCATTTATTTTTTGTTCTGTCCTCCTAGACCAGTGGTTCTTAACCTTGTTGGAGGTACCGAACCCTTCTTTAGTGAAAAATAAAATGTTTTTTTTTTTAAATTCAAGAAAGTTATGTTTTTGGTAACACTTTAGTATGGGGAACATATTCTAAGTAATAAAGACTTAATTGGGTTACAGGGTTAGGGTTATAATAAGGCCATGCTGAATAAGGCATTAATAAGTACTTAATAATGACTAGTTAAGAGCCAATATGTTACTAATTTGTATGTTAGTAAGCAACTAATTAATGGTGAATATGTTCCCCATACTAAAGTGTTACCATGTTTTTTTACTGGTGCATAAAATGAACCGTGCATGAACATCACCTTGTTCAAACAACAAAACCAACACAGTGCATAAACTCACAACAAATTACACACCTGTAAACCAGCCAGCTGTTGCCGTATCCGTAATACGCCGATAAGGAGAAGTTTGTATTTACACGATGAGTCGGGTGTTTTGACCTCCGCTGAACCCCCGAGACCGACTCACCGAACCCCTAGGGTTCGATCGAACCCAGGTTAAAAAACCACTGTCCTAGACCAAACAAGCAATCAATGGTGTTTGTGTTATTGGTCTCCTGTCCCCTTTAAAACCAATCACTGTTAAAAATAACTAATAGTTTAGGCTACCTTATCTGTGAGTGCCATTTTGACTGTTTTTGGCTGCCCTGTTCAGTTTGAAAACTATTGAAGGGAATGTTGACAAGACTTCTACACTAAAAAACAACTTTCCTAAATACACTTTTCTGCTAAATGACCACAAACAAGGACTTCAGTGTAAAGTGAGTACTTTTAATGGGTTCAGTTTCAACATGCAAGATTTCTATCAAGTCAACCAAAGCAACAAATGAAAATCATGCGCACAGAAAACAAAAACAAGTAATCAGCATAAACAGGAGAATCAACTCACAATCACTAGAAAAACAAATCTACTTCGAAGAGTAAGATGAACAAATTCCAATGTAATCTTAAATATAATTAGCCTGTGCAGACGATGGTGAACAGGAAGTGGTCACAGGAAGTACAACAGTGGCCCACATGTCCCGTGCTTGCTGTTGACTTTCCTGGCCTCAAACACAGCACAAGGCAGGTCACACGCTTTGATTATTACGTCTACTAAAGGTGGTGGATTGGTGAAGGGGAGGAGAAAGGACCATCTGGAAGGACCAGGTGTGTTTCCTCCCCATTTTCATTTAATCGTCATCTGAGGAGTCTCGCTCGATGCTGTAAGCCATGAAGAAAGCGTCAGGGCGGGACGGGACGAGGGGATGACCCGGTCTCACAATCTCAAAGCCCAGGAAACTGAAGGTGCGCAGCAGGGATGCTGAGGGCGGACACACATGTCACTAAAGACTACAGACCACTAAGTACTTCTCCTAGCAAAGTTGGGGACACTTTACCTCGATCGTCACGGCTCTTGTGGAAACAAATGAAGACGTGGTCGCCTTGCAGCTGCTCTTCTGCAAACTCCAGCAGGAGAGCAAAACTGGAAAGAAAACCATGTTCAGCGGGCAGTTGAAACACTTCATGGCAGTGAAGTGAATATATGTATTTATATAGCGCTTTTTGTCGAGAGACTCAAAGCGCTATACATAGTGAAACCCATTATCGACATCTTTAAGCTAAGTTTAAACAAGTGTGGGTAAAGTGTCTTGCTCAAGGACACAACGGCAGTGACTAAGGCCATGTCCACACAAACAGATACTTAATAAAGGCATACTTATCTTTGTGTTTAGGCCTCTTGTCCACACGCAAATGCATATTTTGTCTTTAAAAACGCAGACTTTTGAAAAAGCTGGTCAAGGTGTAGAGATCCAAAACTTTCCGCTTAGCGTATGCGTGTACACAGCACAAAGGGAGACTTGTGGTGCGTCACGGTTGTGCGCTGTCATTTCCAAAGCTCAACAACACTGCCTTTAAACACACTATAAGAGGACTTAATGTATGTTTGAATGTAAACATGCTGCTATTTTCACTCAACATTATCAAAAAAGACACATCAAAAAGGGCTTTGAGACACTCCCGCTGGCGCTAATGAAAGTCAGCTGTTTAGGATACGATCGCTGTGGAACTCCACCTGATGGGACAATTTTGACAAGCAAGACTTTGCTCTGTGTCATAAGAAAAATGCAACATTATGTTATGTTTTTAGTCCTTATTTAATGACAAATCATGAAGTTAACTTACGTGTCTTGCGTCCATTTTTGTAGATGTAGACATATGTGTTTGCACATAAAAAGCGACCAAACTTAAAAAAAACATCATGTAGCGTCCTCCTTGTAGTGTGTACTGATGTTAAAGACAATACACACTTCATTACACATGTACCATATCACTATATTCATGATTAAATGCATTATAATTCCCATAAACATGCAAAAGGGTTTTGTTAGTGCGTGCTGATTATAGAAATAATGTACACTTCACTGCAGATGTAATACATCTCCATGTTGCTGAACATGTTATAATTCTATGAGTGTTGGGTTTCAGCAGCAAAGGCGTGCATTCGCTCTTTAATAATGTTCCCAGGGTTCTGTATAGGCGCAGGCTGGTTTTAAAGATAATGTACATGTCATTGTACGTCTAATGTATATCAAAATAAACATAATAGGAGGTGTAATGCCAACAAGTCAGATATTGCTGCTTTTTCCAGGCTTCTGATTGGACAAAATGTGCCTGACAGCAGGTGTATGCGTTTGTGTGTAGACAGAGACACTTTTGAAACTACACTTGTGTGGATGGAGATTGTTTTAACCCCAAATGTGTGTTTTTGAAACTCTCCGTGTTCATGTGGACATGGCCTAAGATGGCGGAAGCAGGAATTCGAAACTGGAACCCTCAAGTTTCTGGCACGGCCACTCTACCAAGCAAGTCACACTGCCCCATCCATTTTCTACCGCTAGTCCCTCTGGGGTCATGGGCGTGGCTGGAGCCTATCCCAGCTGCATTCCGCCAGAAGGCAAGGTACACCCTGGACAAGTCGCCACCTCATCACAGGGCCAACACAGATAGACAGACAACATTCACACTCACATTCACACACTAGGGCCAATTTAGTGTCGCCAATCAACCTATCCCCAGGTGCATGTCTTTGGAGGTGGGAGGAAGCCGAAGTACCCGGAAGGAACCCACGCAGTCACGGGGAGAACATGCAAACTCCACACAAAAAGACGCACTAAAACCTGTTCCAACGTGCTGCTGCCACGCCGCTCCAAATGCTAATACCGTATTTTCCGGATTATAAGGCGAATTTAAAATCCTTTTTTTTCCTCAAAACTCGACAGTGCGCCTTATACCCGGTGCGCCTAAAGTAAGGAATAATTTTGGTTGAGCTTACCCACCTCGAAGCTATTTTATTTGGTACATGGTGTAATGATAAGTGTGACCAGCAGATGGCAGTCACACATAAGAGATACGTGTCGACTGCAATATAACTCAAGTAAACAACACCAACATTTTATATGTTCCATTGAAAATATAGGACATTACACACGGCGCTCAAAAATCTATCAAAATGTTTTAGTACGACTTTGGTAAGCTATGAAGCCGCACCACTTGATGTGCTTCAACATAGGAGTATTACTATGGTGTGTGTATAAGCTAAGACATATCTGGCGTTTTGTTTCGCAAAATTATACTGATCTTTATTTGGGATCTGCATAAATTCTGAAAAATGGCGCGCGTCCGCCTTTGTAGACCGACACCGTACTCGATAAGCTTCTTCTTTTTCTCTATCTTATTCTTATGTGGCATTCATCCTCCGCTGTTGCCATTTCTAATATAAAGTAGTGTAAAGTTCTTACTTATATCGGTCAGTAAACTCGCCATGAAAGCGCTAAAACATACCGGTGTAGTGAGTTTACATTATTCACCCAAGGAACTTTAGTTATTAAAGAGTTCCGGTCGGACGTTTTTTCACCGGACACACTTGTTGTTGTTTCCGAAGATGCTGAGCCGTTATTGATTGAAGTAAAGTCTGAATGTCATTAAAACAGTTGGCTCCATCTTTTGACACTTCTTCTACACCCGTCCTTGCACGCTACACCGCTACAACAAAGATGACGGGGAGAAGACGCTGCCGAAGGTGAGCCACATAAATAAGACCGCCCCACAAAACGCCGCATCCGTAAGCGACTGTCAGAAAGCGGCTTGAAAATTATCTGTAAAACATCATCTATGCAACATTTTGACCAACGAACCACCATTTCATGTTATGTAGACCACAAGGAAGTGTTTTCCATTTAGAAAAAATAAAATAATAATATGACTCCTTTAATGCGCCCTATAATCCGGTGTGCTTTATATATGAAAATAGATCGAAAATTCATCATCGCCAGTGCGCCTTATAATCCGGTGTGCCCTATGGTCCGGTAATTACGGTACATATGGCACCGATTGATTTTACATGAATTCCCACTCGGTAGTACCGACAGGATTTGGTCGGTTCCTACAAAAGTACCGAATTCGGAACCCATTCCTAGTCAGCACTGATTTACATAACAGCATATCATAGCAACAGTCAGAACAATTGTGTGCTTTGGCCTGGCTTCCATCAGGTGGCTTATTTGGTTTTCTACGCAATTTATCGCTTTTCCCTTGTAAAATATTGGGATGCTTCCACTTTTCAGTTCCCATTTCGTCTGCTTCATTAATACACTGTGCTACACACGCAGAGGGCGGAGCCAGAAACACTGCTCTCTGGTGATTGGTCGACAGAGGAAAGTAAGGATTGTTTACTGTATTTGTTGCTGCTCTTTGTTTATATTCTTCACTGAACCCTAGGATGGCCAACTGGTCTAAATCGGACCACCTGGTGGAAAAAGGTGGCATTACACCGGTGCTTTAAAGCAACATTGTACCAAATCATTGACACATTATTGGTTCTTTGTTAGATTTTACCAGTGAAAGTATTTTATTTGGCTTTAGACTACTAATTTAGTTTAAGTATGTTATCATATAATTAATTTAAACTACAACTTATAGATTAAAGGCCAAAACATACAAAAAGTAAGACGTCTACCCCACACATAGGAGTATGCCGTGTTCCCCCCACTTACCTGTCTTTGCTGCCCTCGGGCAAAGCACCAGGGGGGATTTCAACGTAGAGGTTGCCTCCTTTGAGCGCCGCCCTCCACACGCAGTTCTTGCCTTCGGTGAAGCGAGGCTCAAAGAGCAAGAAGCGAACTCTGCTGGTGGCGGGGGGAAGTGGCTCCTCAAGAACCAGCAACTGAGCATCCTTCACAGGGTGAAAGACCACACAAAATTCGTAAAAAGGAATAAGACAACAAAATTAGCAAAGTCACAGTTGGTTGTAGATGACCACAGTGTATCCTACTGGGCATCTTCTGGATTTTGTCATAATTTCACAAGCAAGTGGGCAAACACACAATGCTCTAGAAGTTTCCATTTCAATAATGACATGCATTTATTACAAAAATACAAAGTTTATTGTTTATTTCAACTATTTTCCCAGAAAACGCAGTTTGGCTTTAAAGTGTGTGTTAGCCGAATATATAAACAAACTAATCGATCGATTACTCGATTATCAAAATAATCGATAGCCGCAGCCTTAGTAGTTATTCTGTACTATTATTGACTGTGTTTTTCTCAAACACAATAACGTAATACAAGAGAATAAGAAAATACTTTAAATATTGCCTTGATATTGTTACGCTGTCAATAGTACTCACCAATAATACAACACGTGATCGGTATCGGCCGATTTTACTCATGATCAGTATCAGAACATCCTTATCCCTAACAAATAAGAGGTTTTGTGTAAATGTTTTTATGGGGTTTTCAAAAATAAAAGGGAAACTTATGTGAAAGTGTACTCCTGTGGAAAGAAACTTCAAAACATTTACAGTACTGTATATTCAAGTTCAAAGGATTTATATTAACAGGGTATATATCCAGTGGGTAGCGAAAGTATTCACACCCCTTTAAATCTTTTAAAAACCCACTAAAAAACATTCAAAAAGCACCATCAATACTCCAATTACATTTTGTGATCTGAATATTATAAACCACGTATTAGCAATATTGTTATTATAACCACTAACAATAAGGGCATACTTTTAGCGGCACATTAATCACAGAGCGCTAACTAACTTATGCTGCTATATTGACATACTGAGCTGATAAGCTGCTCTCTCGCCTTTGAGTTGCTAAAAGATAATTCTAAATTATAACCATCACTGATTGGTTTGGGGTGGAAACTTAAAC
Organism: Entelurus aequoreus; assembly: GCF_033978785.1. NCBI lineage: Eukaryota > Metazoa > Chordata > Actinopteri > Syngnathiformes > Syngnathidae > Entelurus > Entelurus aequoreus. The sequence goes on from NC_084757.1 coordinate 23,540,386, forward strand.
CATGACTGACTGTGGAAACGTTGCTGTTAAGTTTGGGGTGCCGTGTCATCTGCTGGTGTTGGTCCACTGTGGTCCACAGGCACTGCAGCCGTTTACTTTAGAGGTTTGAGAGCATTTCATGCTTTCTGCTGCTGACCGACTTTATGGAAATGCAGATTTCATCGTCCAACAGGACTTGGCACCTGCACAGTGCCAAAACTACCAGTACCAGGTTTAAGAACCATGGTATCCCTGTCCTTAATTGGCCCGTAAGCTCGCCTGACCTCAACCCCAAACAAAATCTATGGGGTATTGTTAAGATGGAAATGCAAAACGCCAAAGCCAACAATGCGGAAGTGCTGAAGGCCACTATCAGAGCAACATGGTCTCTCGTATCACCTGAGGAGTTCCACAGACTGATCGACTCCATGTCACGCCGTGTTGCTGCAGTAATTCACGCAAAAGGAACCTCAACCAAGTATTGAGTGCTGCACATGTTCATAATTTTCATATTCTTCCTTTAAGTTGGCCAACATTTCTAAAATCCTTTTTTTGTTGGTCAGAAGTAATAATCTATTTTTTTGTGATACTGAATTTGGAATTTTCATTAGTTTTCAGTTATAATTTTAAAAATTTAAATAAACACTTAAAATATATATCACTTTGTATGTAATGAAAGTACCGTAAATTCCGGACTATAAGCCGATACTTTTTTCCTAGGTTGTAAAACCAACTGGAAGTAGAAGTCCTATTCGATCTTCTAGCCGTCCATAGCTTTTCTACTGTAACTCGTATGGATTCTTCATTCGTCACTCCAAGCAACGTTTATAAGATTTACAGTATAACAAACAATTCGTACTTACTAAACCGTCCTGTGAGTGATGTCTGTAGTTATGTTTTCATTCATATGTGTACGCGCTATCGTAATGTAATCAAGCTAGCGTTGTTAGCATTAACTAATATGCTAAGACATTTACAAGAGTATTTGATGGTATTATTAACTTAAAATGGCATTCTTGTTGTATTGTTTCCGTTTTGTAAATTCACCAAATCGTCACTGTGGACTTATTGAGGTCCATGACGATGACTTCTGTTTTGTTTGATCAGCTGTTTTAATGCTGTGTTACAGGCACCCTTTGGAAACAAATAAGGTATGTAAATAAACATGTACAAAGTCTTTCTGTGTAAATAACTCATTCCACAACGAATACATCTGCGGCTTACAGTCCGGTTCGGCTAATATAAGGAAAACATTTTTTTCTATTAAGAGGGTGCAGCTTATATCCGGTGTGCTCCATAGTACAGAAATACTGTATACAATAAACAAAGTTTCACTTTTTTAAATTAAATTACTAAAATAAATCAACTTTTTAGTCATATTCTAATTTATTGAGCATCCCTTTTTACCGTATACATACAGCATGTACTGTATATAACACAATGATGGAGGTTATTGGAGGTTTTTAGAGTACTTTATAGGCGGAATAGAACGACACCCATTACCTCCTTTTTTAGCTGAAAGGAAAACATGTCTCACATAAGGATTGTAAATGAAAAAAGTGCAGTTCCCCTTTAAAGAATCAGAATCAATAACTGAATTGTCCAAATACAAACAATACCTAACAGACTGCTGTCGTAAACAGGATCTTTGTTTTTGTGCAGCAGTCCTTTAACTTTTAGGAGTCCAGTGTTAATTTTGACAGTAGTTTTCACATTACTTCTACTCTGTCTTTTGACTAGTTTGTAGAGATTGGAGACACAACAAGGAGGTGCATTCGTGAAGTTCAGGGGGGCTGCTTGTCTTGCCAAAACACTGGCTTAAATTTGAGAGGAAGTTGCAATGAATTAAAGTACGGTACTAATCCTCGCCAACGGGTTTCTTGGCTAAGCAGTTAGTGTATAAAAAAACAACATAAAAGCTACCTGGACTCCATCCGTACACCCATTTTCTACCACTTGTCCCTATCGGGGATACAGGGGGGCTGGAGCCTATCCCAGCTGTACTCGGGCAGAAGGCGGGGTACACCCTGGACAAGTCGCCACCTCATCGCAGGGCCAACACAGATAGACAGACAACATTCACACTCATTCACACACTACGACCAATTTAGTGTTGCCAATCAACCTATCCTCAGGTGCATATCTTTGGAGGTGGGAGGAAGCCGAAGTACCCGGGGGGGACCCATGCAGTCAAGGGGAGAACATGCAAATTCCACACAAAAAGACCCCCCCGAGTCTGGGAATTTAACCCAGGACCTTCTTATTGTGAGGTACGAGAACTAACCACAGCTCCACAGTGCTTCCGACCTGGACTCCAAAAGGTCAAAAACAACACAGCACTGCAGTCATATAGCGCAGGGGTTCTTAAACTTTATGACCTTGAGGCCCAATCAAACATTAAAACTGAATCAGTAATCTTACTCTTGGTTTTAATCGTATTCAATCTAACCTACTTAGTTTACAACCTTGTCGAATGATATAACAACCATGCGTTAATTGCAAAGATTATTATTTATTTAACACATAAACCTTAGGTCAGGCTGATTAGAAAAATAAATACCGTATATTACCAAATAAACGCCCTTGGGCAAATAACCGCCCATGTCCAAATAGCCGCCCATGGGCTGTTATTTGCATAATTTAGATTAAAATGCTACTGGGGTTGCGTTTGCTGCAGTATTATTGTTTTGATGGTTTTATAGAGTACTTGGTACCATAATTTTATTTTTCCTGTATGCTGCTTTATTTAAAACTTGGAGTACTGTAGCCTTTATTTTATTTAAGTGACAGTATTATTGTTCTGTTTTGATGGTGGGTTTTATACTTGAGTACTTGGTACCATAATTGTATTTTTCCCGGTAGGCTGCTTTATTTAAAAAGTTTATTTATTTTTAGTATTGGTATTCTATTTGACAATCGATGCACTACTGCCATGTTGAGGCCTTGTTGATCTCTTGTCTTTTGATAGCCTACCTCATGTTGATCTCTTGTTTTTTTGTTTGTATGTTTACAATAGCTTTTACATTTAAAGTTTTTTGTACGAAAAAAAAATACTGGACAGTAACCATTGTAACCAAAGAATGGCCTGGTGCAGGCTGGTGCAAAAATAATTAAAAGCCTTGTGCAAATAACCGCCTGCTTCTTTTAAACGCCTGTCTCCAAAATTGATTTTGTGAAATAAACGCCCGGGCTACTATTTGGTAATATACGGTACTAATCAAATATACCGCATAAAAAAGGAATTCAAATAATTGCCCAAAAAGTACATTTACATACAATTACGTTGTGCTAAAATAAATAAACTAAATTATGAATGATTAAAGTGTAAATGAAAATACAGCTTCACCACTTTAGTCATAATTTTTGTGCTTAAGAAACTTCTCTATGACTTAGCTCCAGACTTTTTCTGTGTTTAATAATGTCATTACTGCCACAAGTGGTAGAAAAATTTATTACAACAGAGTACCGCTGCGGCCCATACGGATTACAGCTGAGAAACAGATACATTTTTTATATTTTCTATACAAGAAACACTGATATAGAGGATCTTAGACTAGTTTTTGCAGTAGGTCCTAAAAACAGCACCAAAAAACTTGTGTCTATAGGATCTTTGACCATTGTCAAAGGCGAGTTATATTGTATAGTTGCCCAAAGAAATGCTCTTTGAAAACTGACAATGTTACAGTATACTTTGCAGGAAGAGTAGCGCCAACTCACTGAGTAGAATAGCTTAGCTGAAAGATTGCGATCCCGCTGGTCATTCCCTCGCCCACCTGGGATCTTCAGGGGTGGGTGAGGGGCATCAGGAGCACCACAGAGGCCCCGGACACGGGTTACTGCAACAGCGGGAGCACCTCCTGGGATTGGAGATACTGCAAGGAGAGAGCAGCACACATGAAGCCATCGCAGAGTGGAAGAAATAAAATTGATTTTAAATTGCAGACTGGGTGCCCCTTTTACTGCCAAGTGACTCATTTAGGAAGTCAAATATTTGCCAATTCTTTTATAATCATATTCAGTTTAATCAGTGACTGGCCACCATCTTGAAAACATAAAAGAGTATCACATAGCTGCTGACAAAAACAACATCATTATACAGTACGCTTGCCAATTATGATATAGGTTCAGAGAGCTATAGAGTTTATTAATATGGTCGTAGACAGTAATATAACACACCATTTTCCCGTGACAAAGTCTGGAATAAGAGTTGAGTCGTCGAGTTATATTTTAGAGATTTATACATGCAAATTAACTAATTCTCCCGAGCGAGCCGTAGCATTTCTTCCTGTCGCTCACATGCACCTGTCTCAAAAGTTTTTAGCAAACAGCAGAGGAGTTATGATGCCATTTTTAGGTAGGGCTGTCAAATGATTGCAATCTTTACCCAGATTAATTGAACATTTTCAATCACCATTTACAACTACTTTTGAAACATTCACAGTATCATATAGCATTAACAGAAAGCAAAGTGACAGGACACAATTCTATATTTTGTATTTAACGAACAAATCTATATAAAATGAAAATAATAATCAAGCTAAAACGTACACCACAATTTAAGTAACCATATGTTGCTTTTGTTTGTGATTTTTATTCAAGTGCAACATTTTGCTAACCCACAAAGTATATTTTATTATTGTTTGTTTAATTTAAATTGGGGACTTAAAAGTTTACATTCCAATTCCAATGTTAAAATATACAAGAAATACATTGCATTTCAATCATTACATGCATTATTATTACATCAGTAGTTAATTTGGTCTCACTAAAGGGCAACAATATCGTTTATCAGCAATAATTTGTAGATATATCGTCTAGCAAAGTTTGTTATCGGCCCAGGCCTACACACCGTCCTAAAAAAACATACTTGTGTGCCTTGGCTTTGGTAGTTTATCACATCACTGATGACAGGAAACGGTTTAAAAACACACAAAGGAAAATGTTTGTCTAACATTTGCCAAGTTCAGTCACGCAGAAACTAGGTTGCTTGGAGTTCATGGCAGCGGAGGACGACCAGCTAGCTATGTTTTATACCCAGTTTGGTCTGTGTGTGTGTGTAGTCACATTTGTCAAATTAACATGAGTGCTGCTACAGCAACACCACACTTGCGTCAATGACACCGACGTGTTATATGTGGAGCAGCAGTGTGAAACCAAGTCAGAGTAATTGGATGACCAAGCAGTGCAGATGATAGGATTGGTGATACTGGAGCGTCCACTGATGTCACAATGTCAGCCAGCTCCATCGTAGGCAAAACTTTTCTAACAGAAGGAGCAGTCACAAGTGAGGAAAAAACTTTGACTTAAGTTTTTTAGCAGGTTCTCAGAAACAGAGTATCTTTGACTAGTTATTTGTAATAGGCTCTTAGAAACAGCAAATAGTTCCTGTCATACACAGGCTGGTGTTTTTGCATTACCAACAGCAGAGCATTTATATCACATAGCAGGGTTTCCCCTTAATGCAATTGAATCTGCTGCGCCGCCTCTGCATTTTTATTACCGCCACACCTCGAAAATAATGGCTTTTTTATTACTTGAAAACAAATTAAAGTACCGTATTATTCGGAGTATAAGTCGCACCTGCCGAAAATGCATAATAAAGAAGGAAAAAAACATGTAAGTCGCACTGGAGTATAAGTCGCATTTTTTGGGGAAATGTATTTGATAAAAGCCAACACCAAGAATAGACATTTGAAAGGCAATTTAAAATAAATAAAGAATAGCGAACAACAGGCTGAATAAGTGTACGTTATATGAGTCATAAATAACCAACTGAGAACGTGCCTGGTATGTTAACGTAACATATTATGGTAAGAGTCATGCAAATAACTATAACATATAGAACATGCTATACGTTTACCAAACAATCTGTCACTCCTAATCGCTAAATCCCATGAAATCTTATACGTCTAGTCTCTTACGTGAATGAGCTAAATAATATTATTTGATATTTTACGCTAATGTGTTAATAATTTCACACATAAGTCGCTCCTGAGTATAAGTCGCACCCCCGGCCAAACTATGAAAAAAACTGCGACTTATAGTCCGAAGAATACGGTAATACAATATATTGTAGTCCCCAGAAGAAATCACACAACGTCTGACACTATTTTTAACTTTTATTACCAATCTTATGATAAACACTGGCACAATTCCAACAGGTTTTATTTACCTCCCACGAAAACACTTTCGTGTCCTTGAGTTTTCGCTTCCCCGCCAGACACACAACAACACTTCCTCATTCTCAACCGCTCACCTTTCAGGCATGGAGGGTGTGTTTGTAAACAGGGGAACAACTGACATCAAATGCAAACCACACGAACATAAAACTTTAACATTAGCTGGTCGTTACAGTATGAATTAATATATATAGCCTATTATTTGCGCACTATTGACAAGGGATGTACTGAAAACATGACCACCGAAAAAAGACTTTGATCGAAAACCGCCCTACCTAAACCGGATGTAAACAAAACGCACGCAATTGTCTGGAGCGTTGTCAGCATGTCTGCGATGTGGATGTGATTTTAATATATGTTGCAGATATACCTGCGCGGACAGCCATCTACAAAATGTGCAAATACTAAGAGAAAGTGAAAACTATGCTGTGTGGAACTATGACGTCATTCTTTAGTCAAGGACATGGACGGACAAAAGTAGTCTCTCTAAACCAGAGTACGTTCTATAATAACACCAGAAGATGCTAGATGTGTTAGTAGTTGTTTTTAATTTTTAAAAAAAGTAATTAAAAGTCTGTAAACACTTGAAAAACTCTCGAGTACCTTGTACAAAAAGCAGCAACAGTTTAAAATATGGCAAAACGATTAAATATATGTTAATACTAATTAATAAAAACGATTTGTTTTAAATGTATGTTTACATTTTTTAGCCTTTTTAAAGAAAATCATATCATCATAGCACATTATGCAAATTATTCGATGATGTCAATGTGACCACGCTCATACAAACCCTTTATTCATTGAATCAACAATATTGAAATTCAATGACTTGGTGCATCGGCAAACAGCTAAAATTATGTCCAAAGCAAATTATAACCTGCTACCCAAGAATGTACAGCAATTATTCTCAACAAAAGAGAAATACAACAGAGGAAAATCTAATTCAAACATTTGTATGCACGTACAACACTTAAGATCTTTATCATATCCTTATGTGGAATTAAATTATGAAATGGATTAAGCAAGGAAATCAAACAAAGCACTACTATGATTATGCTTAAACTGTTCCAACTACAAGTGTTCACAAAGTACAAAGAAGAACAATTATGAAAAACATCTTGAACCTTTTTGAAAAAAAAAAGAAGAAAAAAAAGAGAATCTCATTCACCAAATATAGAGATGAGGGTCTTTAATTTGACTTTCTGTTGTTCTCTGTCTCAAAGTGTTAACATGTGCTCAATGTTTCCTTACCATTATTGCTATGTTGTCTATCACCATTGTTGGTATTGTTCATTCTTCCTACATTGTTGATACAAATTATTGTTACAGTGTAATAATTATTGTTGCCCGTGATAATGCCACTATGATACAACAGTTGTATTATAATCCTTGAACAAACAAGCTCAATGTATTAATCACTGAATCGAGAACTGGTGGTGGGATTAAATAAAGTATCTTCTTCTCACTCCCGTTCCGGCAAAACTGGATCATCATGCTTACATACTGTACATTACTTTTTGCATTATATTAATTTATATTTGTATGTGTTGTCAACCTCGTAGTTTTTTTATGTCATGGCCTGAAATAAATGAATAAATGAAATCTTGGTGAACCATAAATTACTTAACTATGTGTTTTATTCTTAATTAATTATTGTGTATCTGTTTGTATATCTGATATTTATGTATTTAATATTTGTTTACTAACTTATGGTATATTTATTTATTCACTGGTCTGATACAGAGAACAAAGAAATGGGCTACAACTGCTTTGATATGAAAAGGGGTAGGATTAAATAAGGTCTGCTTCTTCCTACTCCTTTTCGGATGTGCTCTAATGAAACAACTGAATATATGTGATGCATTAACTGTATAACTGTATTGTTTGCATGTTTGAAATGAACTGAAACTAACTAAAAGAGAATCTTTGACTAGCATCCTTGAGATAAGTCCTTAAGAAAGGAAAGCATTCATGTCGTATTGAAGATATTTGACTAGCTGTTTTGCAGCAAGTATATAGTTGGGGAAAAAAACAGAGTGCTTCTGTCAAATAGAAGATCTCTGGCAAGGCTTTATTTAGGGGGGAAAAACGAGCACGTCATTATATTTGACTAGCATCCTTGCAATGAGTCCTTAAAAAAACAACACACTACTGATGTACAGACAATTTTTGACTAAAATAATTGTCATAGGTCCTTAAAAAATGAACGTGTCTGCGATAGAGGATCTTAAATTAGCATCCTTGAAACATTTAACCTGAGACGGCAATGTGTCCCTGTCATTATAGAACAGAGGTTCTCTTGCGATACCTAAAAAACAACGCACTCCTGAAGTATAGTGAATCTTTGATTAGCATCTTTGACATAAGTCCTTAAAAAGCAGAGCACTCCTTCCATACAGAGGATCTTTGACTAGCACCCTTGTCATAGATCAGGGCTGTAAAACTCATTTTAGATGGGGGGCCACATGGAGAAAAATCTAATCCCAAGTGGGCCGGACTGGTAAAATCACGGCACGATAACTTAAAAATCACAACTTCCGATTGTTTTCTTTGTTTAGAAATAGAACAAGCACATTCTGAAAATGTACAAATCATAATGTTGTAGGTTTTTTCTACACTTACAAGTTGCGGTTAAAGGTCTACTGAAATGATTTTTTTTTATTTAAACGGGAATAGCAGATCCATTCTATGTGTCATACTTGATCATTTCGCGATATTGCCATATTTTTGCTGAAAGGATTTAGTAGAGAAAATCGACGATAAAGTTTGCAACTTTTGCTCGCTGATAAAAAAAAAAACTTGCCCCTACCGGAAGTAGCGTGACGTCACAAGCTATAGTGCTGCTCACAATTCCCCGTTGTTTACATGGAGCGAGAGATATTTGGAGCGAGAAAGCGACGATTACCCCATTAATTTGAGCGAGGATGAAAGATTTGTGGATGAGGAACGTTAGACGGACTAGAATGCAGTTCAAGAGATCTTTTTTCGCTCTGACCGTAACTTAGGTACAAGCTGGCTCATTGGAATCCACTCTCTCCTTTTTCTATTGTGGATCACGGATTTGTATTTTAAACCACCTCGGATACTATATCCTCTTGAAAATGAGAGTCGAGAAGGCGAAATGGACATTCACAGTGACTTTTATCTCCACGACAATACATCGACGAAGCTCTTTAGCATGAGCTAACGTGATAGCATCTGTCTCAAATGCAGATAGAAACAAAATAAATAAATCCCTGACTGGAAGGATAGACAGAAGATCAACAATACTACTATCAGGAGACACCGAACCAAACACTGGACATGTAAATACACTGTTAATGCTGTGCCGCCTGTCAGGCAATGCTGTTGCTAACGACGCTAACTTAGCAACGGGACCTCGTCAGAGCTATGATAAAAACATTAGCGCTCCACCTACGCCAGCCAGCCCTCATCTGCTCATCAACACCCGTGCTCACCTGCATTCCAGCGATCGACGATGCGGTCGGCAGCCCGGAGACGTAGGAAGTCAAGGTGAGGTCGCCGGCGCTAGCGTCTGCTATCCAACAAAGTCCTCCTTGTTGTGTTGCTACAGCCAGCCGCTAATACACCGATCCCACCTACAACGTTCTTCTTTGCAGCCTCCATTGTTCATTAAACAAATTGCAAAAGATTCACCAACACAGATGTCCAGAATACTGTGGAATTTTGTCGAAGAAAACAGAGTGTCCAATAGGGTCCAAACACTTCCGTGGATCTCGCGACGTCACGCGCATACGTCATCCTCCAAAGGCGTTTTTAACCGGAAGTTCCCCGGGAAATTTAAAATTGCACTTTATAAGTTAACCCGGCCGTATTGGCATGTGTTGCAATGTTAAGATTTCATCATTGATATATAAACTATCAGACTGCATGGTCGGTAGTAGTGGCTTTCAGTAGGCCTTTAATAGTATTCTATATTTATTTGTCCTTATTTATATTTTCTGAATAAATTATGTAATAATGTTCATCAGTCAACTTATTGGTATTAATTTTCAATCCATCAAGATAAAAAAATATCAAAATCAAATTACAGGATGTTATTTATGTAGTTTGTTCATTTTCTTTGACTGGTGCACTAACATGTGGTTTATTTTTTTTTACATATGTAGCATAATCTACAAAGATAAAAACAATTGCTTTTGCGACATCCAGTGGACACATTTAGAACAGCGGTTTCTTTCATTCAAAAATGTTGGCAAATTTTTATACTTGGCAAACTCACAACGCGGGCCAGATTGAACCTGTTTGCGGGCCGTACGTTTGTCATAGATCTTTAAAAACACAACACATTCCTAAAGTATATAGGATCTTTGATTAGCATAGATGCTTACAAAGCAGAGCACTCTGGCCATATAGAGTATATTTGAGTAGAATCCTTGTTATAGGTCCTTAAAAAAAAAAAGGGAAAAAAAAAAAAAAAAAAAAAAAAAAAAGAGTGCTGCTGCCATATAGAGGATCTTTGACTAGAACAATTGTCATATGTCCTTAAAAGAGTTCTCTTGCCATATAAAGGATTTTTGACTTGGTTGATTGGCAACACTAAATTGGCCCTAGTGTGTGAATGTGAGTGTGAATGTTGTCTGTCTGTGTTGGCCCTGTGATGAGGTGGCGACTTGTCCAGGGTGTACACCGCCTTCCGCCCGAATGCAGCTGAGATAGGCTCCAGCACCTCCCGCGACCCCAAAAAGGGACAAGCGGTAGAAAATGGATGGATGGATGGATTCTGGCAATAAGTGCTTAAAAAAACACACTCCTGTCAATTAAATAATCTTTGACTAGCGTTCTTGTCATAGGTCCTTAAAAAAAGTGGAGCACTCCTCCCATACAGAGGATCTTTGACTAGCCCCCTTGCCATAACTCTTTAAAAAAGAAAAACGCATTCCTAACGTTATTAGGATCTTTGATTAGCATAAGTGCTTACAAAGCAGAGCACTCCTGCCATATAGAGTATATTTGACTAGATACTTGTTATAGGTCCTTAAAAAAAATCATAATATTGTTGGGTTGGTTTTTTTTTTTACACTTACATGTTACTCTTACACTTACTGATCCGGCCTGCACGTTTGACACCCCTGTCATAGATCTTTTAAAAAACAATGCATTCCTACCATATATAGGATCTTTGATTAGCATAGATGCTTACAAAGCAGAGCACTCCTTCCATATAGAGTATATTTGACTAGAATCCTTGTTATAGGTCCTTTAAAAAAAAAAAAAAAAAAAGAGTGCTCCTGCCATATAGAGCAGGGGTGTCAAATGTACAAAAACATTTTTAATGAAAGAAACAGCTGTTCTAAATGTGTCCACTAGATGTCGCAATAGCAATTATTTGTATCTTTGTAGATGATGCTACATATGTACAAAAAAATGTACCACTTGATGTTAGTGCACCAGTCGAGGAAAATGAGCAAACTACATAAATAACATCCTGTAATTTGATTTTGATATTATTTTTTTATCTTGATAGAATGAAAATGAACACCAATGAGTTGACTGATGAACATTATCACATAATTTATTCAGAAAGTATAAATAAGGACAAATAAAGATAAAATATTATTAACCGCAACATGTAAGTGTGATAAAAACCCTAACAACATTAAGATTTGTACATTTTCAAAATGTGCTTATTCTATTCTTAAACAAAGAAAACAATCTGAATTTGTTTTTATTTTTAAGTTATCGTGCCGTGATTTTACCAGTCCGGCCCACTTGGGAGTGGATTGTTCTCCATCTACCCCCTATCTTATATGAGTTTGACACCCCTGATTTAGAGGATTTTGACTAGAACAATTGTCATATGTCCTTAAAAGAGTTCTCCTGACATATAAAGGATTTTGTACTTGCATTCTTGCAATAAGTGCTTAAAAAAACACACTCCTGTCAAATAGATAATCTTTGACTAGCGTCCTTGTTATAGGTCAGGAGTGTCAACAGCGGATCTTTGACTAGCACACTTGTCATTAAACTTTAAAAAAAAAAAAAAAAACACATTCCTAACGTATATTGGATCTTTGATTAGCATAGATCAGTGGTTCTTAACCTTGTTGGAGGTACCGAACCCCACCAGTTTTATATACTCATTCACCGAACCCTTCTTTAGTGAAAAATTTATATATGTATATTTTTTCAAATTCAAGGCAAAGTTAGATGTTTTTTTTACTGGTGCACAAAATTAACCGTGCATGAACATCACCTTGCTTAAAGAACAAAACCAACACAGTGCATGAACTCACAACAAATTACACACCTGCAACTCAGTGTGACTTCTGCTGTTGCCTTTGAGAGACCAGTTCAGATACAGTATGTGTGGCTTCACCTTGGCAAGTGCCACTCTCATGTCATTTTAAATGCTAAATGATAAAATAAAAGTATTTATTTATTTTCACAGCAAAGTCTGTTCCTTTTCTTCGTTTTCCACCCAGACATACAATACTAGTACACAGCTAGTTATTGTCATTGTAAGTGGGCCAAAACACTTATATTACAAAATAATCTCATGGAAATGACAGCTGTCATTTGATTATAATAATAAAACATTTAATTTGTTATTTAGTCAGGTTTGGGACAGGTGTGCTCACATGTGCTCCACTGAGTGCTCAAGGAGTTTTTGCGTTTGCTCACGCATATGGAAAATTAGAGGGAACATTGTTTGAGGGTATCCATAATACGCCGATAGGGAGAAGTTTTTATTTACACAATGAGTCGGGTGTGTCTTGACCTCCGCGGCGGAGGCTCCACCGAACCCCTGAAGCCGGCTCCCTGAACCCCTAGGGTTCGATCGAACCCAGGTGAAGAACCACTGGCATAGATGCTTACAAAGCAGAGCACTTCTGCCATATAGAGTATCTTTGACTAGAATCCTTGTTATAGGTCCTTTAAAAAAAAGAGTGCTCCTCCCATATAGAGGAACTTTGACTAGAACTGTTCTGAAGGTTTTCATATTTGTATAAATTGTCCATTTTAGTTCTATAGATAAATCATTTCTGTTAAGGGACTAATTATTATTATTATTTATTTCCATTTCATATGTGTTGTTTGGGAAGGTGTAATGTATTTTCGTTAGATTGTTTAACCGTTGCTACGGTTACGGTTGCCACGGTTACGGTTGCCATGGTGACGGGCACTTCCGTTTCCGCCGGCAGGTAAAAAAAGTGTTTAAAAGAGCTCCGGCATTTGACAGGCAGCGGAGCGTCGGTAATACTACCCGGAGATAGAGATCACCACAGTTGCAGATCAGATAAGTAACTAGTACTCCAAGCGTTGTATTTAAGTTTGTTATAAGTGACAGTTAAGTGCCAGTGCACTAGTTTGAGTTTAAAGACGTTTTGGGCGCTTCACGTTGCCAGGAGGAGGTGAAGCGCATGCTAACCGCTAGTTAGCTCACCGCAGCTCGCACCTGTGTTTGTTGGCTGCACCGTGACTTTACGAACGCCAGGTTCGGTCACGTTTGGAATAAGTTTATTTAAGAGACACTCTCCCCTGTGACTATTTATTGTTTGGAGAGTGAACATTGTAGAGTTTAGTTGTGTGCTATCGTGGCTACCTTGCTGCGAGGGAAGTGGACAGCGCGAGGTACGAGTGTTAGTGGCTCGCACTCACGGGCTAGTCGACAGAGAGGTGACCCAGGACGAGGCTGGTTCTCCTCTCGCTCTAGACTAGACTCGTGAGGGAGCTAAGAGGAAGCACGGCCGAGCCCCCCCCCCCTTCTCTACTCTACAACGGGAGGTGTCCCCCCTCTCCTATCCAGCATTTGCAACTCACCACCCCCACCCTACATGCACCAACGATACAGCAGGACCACAACAGACTATCTTCTGGCCCAGCCAAGGGGCCCAGGTTGGACTGTGTGTGTGTGTTGTGTAATTGGTTTAGTGCGGGAGGTTTCATTGGGGAGGTAGCGTGTGAGTGGGGATGAGTGTATGAGTGTAATCAATGTGTTCATTATTGTCAGATTATTGTATGTTATATTGTATAGTAAATTGGTTAACTATATAAGTGGTGTCCTCTCACTCTCTCCTAGACTATCTTTATTTGGTAAATAGTGAAAATTAGAGCATTCCCTAAAGAAAATATACAGTCCCTTACAGGCTCCCGAACAAGAACAATTGTCTTATGTCCTTAAAAGAGTGCTCCTGCCATATAAAGGCTTTTTGACTTGCATTGTTGCAGTAAGTGCTTTAAAAAAACACACTCCTGTCAAATAGATAATCTTTGACTAGCGTCCTTGTCATAGGTCCTTAAAAAAAGTAGAGCGCTCCTGCCATATCAAAAATCTTTGACTAGCATCTTTGTAAGAGTGCCTTGCAAACTGCAGCATAAGCAGATTGCATTGACTTTATATTTAAAAAAAGGAATACAATCTGAACTTTGTACCTTAGAAGTGTCTGGTGCCCGTCATTCTCAAGCATTTATACAATTGAACGACTGAAATAAAAACAGTCTGGTGTCTCACAAACGAGCAGTAAAAGAGAATGATTAGCCTCTATGTTCAATATATGACATCACAAAATCAACCCCCCCTCCATCCTCCCCTTTTAGTCGCACTGCAGTGGAAATTTCCAAAGCTTCTTTCACAACAACAACCGCTACACAAAACCTGAAAGACGTAATTTTCCCCGTGTTTGGTCAGGACAAGAAGCGGCACCTGGCCTGACAGGTTACTGAGCCCCTGGCTGCAGTCTTTTCACCCCCAATTCCAGCATGCAAACACTCAAGTCTAAAATAAATGACAATGCAACGAAGTAGTTTAAATTCAGCTTCCTGTTGCAAAAGAGATTAATTTAATCCCCCGGTGGCTTTGCAGCAGGGTAATTTAATGTTGGCTAATGAGATCGCGGAGCAGATGGCCGAATGGAAAAATACCGTACAAGTCTACATACAACACGAACAAATAGTTAAATCATTGCAATTATCGTCATGTATGCTTAGAATACCTTAAGACCGGAGAAGGTCGTTTTTTTTCTTGTTCAATGTCAATATTTTTATTAGCCTTCATAATTAAAGACTACATTTGAGAGAGAAATGTTTGTTTTTTGCAAAACTGGTACATAACAGGAGATCGCACGTGACATTCGATTAAATGGCTTGGAATTTCTCACACCAATTAGCTAAACAAAAAAAGCTTATTTAAAAAAAAATAAAAATCCCCAAACCCATAAAAATGCAAAATGTTAGTTTTCTCCCTCAAGACCTTCACATTTGACTTGAAAAGTGCAGATGAAGGGGAGAAGGTCGTATGAGCATCATTGCGGGCGTTGTGACGTAACCTAACAAGTGCTATATTAAACAACGATTTAGACATGGCATTCAAGAAAATTAGTAAAAATTAAATTATAATGGTGTAACATTAAAGCAATTGTGACAATATAACTCGTTATGCTTGACTTAACCTCACTCATTAGCATGTCGCTTTAGCATGTATAATGTACACATTTAGCTTTGAAAACCAATACGTCCACATTTAACAAAAAAAAGTCTTATTATTATTATAAATAACAGTTTTATGCTAAACAGTTGACATAAATGGAACATTGGACATATGGTTGAGTATGTGTTACGTAAGCCAAAAAAAAAACACATCATAGCCAGAGTCACTCCAGGAAATAGACGGCGCTTTTTCGACAAGGCCGCGGCTAGCTTTTAGCTTGTTAGCTTCAATGAAAAGCGACAGGGCGACAAACATACCTTTCACTTTCCGGTTTATTATTAACGGACTGTTCGATCACAGGCATCTTGGTTAAGTTTCTCTCCTTTTCTCTAGCAAAACAGTGACTATTCAAAATCGTCTGTAGGTTAGATTTAACCATCCGGACTGCGTCCTCACTTGGCTGCCTCTCTCTGCCTCCCCTCCGGCCGCTGTGAACGCGCTGACGGGCGGCAGGCTGGCTAACGCCGGGCTGGGTGAGGAGGAGTGTCCGCCGAATTATGACGAGCCAGCTGATGGATGACGCACTTCTTTAAATTTCCATTAAACGTAGAAAATCGTCCACAACGAGGATGTTCATTCCAAACATAGTTATATAGCGTGACATTGTTTTTGTGTTTTTTACTTAACAGTGACCCAAATGTCAACATTTATATAAATACACATTTCCCGAACCTGTGTGTTAAAAAAAGAACCCTCAAACATAACTGGGTCATTACAATCTGAGAATATATATAATAGTATGTAGAAAAAAAACACCAACCACCTTGTTAATGTGTGTTTACTGTACATGCCTGGACCATGGCATCAGTTTACATACAGTATGTTTACATACAGTGTTGGACCTTAGCTGTTCCCTATATTGCATTGGACCAATGCTCACATTAATGATGAAACAACTCATTTGTATACTGTAGCCTTTAAATAGACCCCCTTTTTAGACCAGTTGATCTGCCGTTTCATTTCTTTTCTGCCCCCCTCTCCCTTGTGGAAGAGGGGGCAGGTCCGGTGTCCATGGATGAAGTGCTGGCTGTCCAGAGTCGGGACCCGGGGTGGACCGCTCGGCCGTGCATCAGTTGGGGACATCTCTGCGCTGCTGACCCGTCTCCGCTCGGGATGGTCTCCTGCTGGCCCCACTATGGACTGGACTCTCACTATTATGTTAGATTCACTATGGACTGGACTTTCACAATATTATGCTAGACCCACTCGACGTCCATTGCATCCAGTCTCCCCTACAGGGGGGGTCACCCACATCTGCGGTCCTCTCCAAGGTTTCTCATAGTCATTCATATTGACATCCCACTGGGTTGTGAGTTTTTCCTTGCCCTTATGTGGGCTCTGAACCGAGGATGTCGTTGTGGCTTTTGCAGCCCTTTGAGACACTTGTGATTTAGGGCTATATAAATAAACATTGATTGATTGATTGAAAATCAATGTGTGTTTACTGTACATGCCTGGACCAATATGGCGTGTGTTTACATACAATTAGTAGGCCAGTGTTGGACCTTAGCTGTTCCCTATATTGCATTGGATTTGATCAAACTAACGTATGTGTATATTAGTAATAATAATACCTGGGATTTATATAGCGCTTTTCTAAGTACCCAAAGTCGCTTTACATGTTAAAAACCCATCATTCATTCACACCTGGTGGTGGTAAGCTACTTTCGTAGCCACAGCTGCCCTGGGATAGACTGACGGAAGCGTGGCTGCCAATTTGCGCCTACGGCCCCTCCGACCACCACCTATCATTCATTCAACATTCATTCACCGGTGTGAGCGGCACCGGGGGCAAGGGTGAAGTGTCCTGCCCAAGGACACAACGGCATGGTAAGAGGCGGGGAGCGAACCTGCAACCCTCAGGTTTCTGACACGGGCGCTCTACCCACTACGCCATACCGCCATACCACCATACCACCCATATTAGTGAAACCTTTATTGGTACATGTGAACATGTATATTGAATTCTAATACATACATATTTTGTTTGCTTTCAGACTATTCTTGCCAGGACCAATATGTAGGGGCCAATGCTTATATTAATGATGAAAATGGCAACAAAGCTTTTTAGAAGTCGCCTGAGCTTTAAAGAGTAAAACGGTGTATTAAGATGCTATTTGTGTTACTAGTTGTTTTTAATTAAAACATAAAAAAGTCATTAAAAGTCTGTAAACACTTGAAAACATGTCAACAATTGTACCTTGTACAAAAAGCAGTAACAGATGAAAATATGGCAAAACGATTAAATATATCTTAATACTAATTAATAAAAACAAGATTTGTTTTAAATGTATGCATACATTTTTTTTAGCCTTTTTAAAGAAAATCATATCATAGCACATTATGCAAATTACTCGATGACCACCTTGTTAATCTGTACATGCCTGGACCAATATGGCGTCTGTTTACATACAATTAGTAGGCCAGTGTTGGACCTTAGCTGTTCCCTATATTGCATTGGATTTGATCAAACTAACGTATGTGTATATTAGTGAAACCTTTATTGGTACATGTGAACATGTATATTGAATTCTAATTCATACATACACTATATACCTGTATACTGCGATGAGGTGGTGACTTGTCCAGGGTGTACCCCGCCTTCCGCCCGATTGTAGCTGAGATAGGCTCCAGCGCCCCCTACAACGCCGAAGGGAATAAGCGGTAGAAGATGGATGGATGGATGGACATACACTATATTGCCAAAAGTATTTGGGTACCCGTCCAAATGATGACAATCAGGTGTCCTAATCACTTGGCCCGGCCACAGGTGTATAAAATCAAGCATTTAGGCATGGAGACTGTTTCTACAAACATTTGTGAAAGAATGGGCCGCTCTCAGTGATTTCCAGCGTGGAACTGTCATAGGATGCCACCTGTGCAACAAATCTAGTCGTGAAATTTCCTCGCTCCTAAATATTCCAAAGTCAACTGTCAGCTAGTGATGGGTTGATGAGGCGTCATGAAGCGTTTCGACACATTGCAAAGTTGTATTGATACTGTGTCACTAAATACTGACATCTGCTGGACATTAAAAATCCCTACAGGCAACCTATGGACCGACTCAGCTGACACTGATTTTATGACCTAATATATACAATAATATAAACCAAGTCATTGTATTTCATTTAGGATTATTTCATATCTTCATTTAAATAAAAATATATTTTTATGTTTTTTAGATACAGTCAATAAATAATGTGAACATGTATCATAACATGGAAATCTAAGAGAACGTGTTGTGAATGAGGATGCCTGTGGACTGGGAATTTTTTATTTATTTATTTTTTTACACATTTTTATTAAAATAAACCAGTTTTTCCAACGTATTAAATTTTAGACGATTTCTCTTCTTAGTTATTATTTCTCCGGCTGTAGAAAAGACCCGCTCACAGGGCACAGAGGAGGCGTCAGTGCGACACAGTTCGCATATCGGTCACGTGACCGAAACAGCTCATGATCGGTCACGTGACTTTCTAAAAGCGGTACGCACACCGACACAGGGTTTTGCTCTATGAGCTCGACGCATGCGCCGATGCATCGGTGTTGCCGGCCCATCACTACTGTCGGCTTTATTATTAGAAAATGGTAGAATTTGGGAACAACAGCAAGTCAGCCATGAAGTGGTAGGCCACGTAAACTAACAGAGGGGTCAGCGAATGCTGAAGCGCATAGTGCAAAGAGGTCACCACCGGCTTTCTGCACAGTCAGTTTCTACAGAGCTCCAAACTTCATGTGACCTTCCAATTAGCCCACGTACAGTACGCAGAGAGCTTCATGGAATGGGTTTCCATGGCCAAGCAGCTGCACCTAAGCCATACATCACCAAGTCCAATGCAAAGCGTGGGATGCAGTGGTGTAAAGCACGTCGCCACTGGACTCTAGAGCAGTGGAGACGCCTTCTCTGGAGTGATGAATCACGCTTTTCCATCTGGCAATCTGATGGACGAGTCTGGGTTTGGAGGTTGCCAGGAGAACGGTACATTTCGGACTGCATTGTGCCGAGTGTGAAATTTGGTGGAGGAGGAATTATGGTGTGGGGTTGTTTTTCAGGAGTTGGGCTTGGCCCCTTAGTTCCAGTGAAAGGAACTTTGAATGATCCAGGATATCAAAACATTTTGGACAATTCCATGCTCCCAACCTTGTGGGAACAGTTTAGAGCGGGCCCCTTCCTCTTCCAACATGACTGTGCACCAGTGAACAAAGCAAGGTCCATAAAGACATGGATGACAGAGTCTGGTGTGGATGAACTTGACTGGCCTGCACAGAGTCCTGACCTGAACCCGATAGAACACCTTTGGGATAAATTAGAACGGAGACTGGGAGCCAGGCCTTCTTGAGCAACATCAGTGTGTGACCTCACCAATGCGCTTTTGGAAGAATGGTGGAAAATTCCTATAAACACACTCCGCAACCTTGTGGACAGCCTTCCCAGAAGAGTTGAAGCTGTAATAGCTGCAAAGGGTGGACCCACATCATATTGAACCCTATGGGTTAGGAATGGGATGGCACTTCAAGTTCATATGTGAGTCAAGGCAGGTGGCCAAATACTTTTGGCAATATAGTGTATATGTTTTTTTAAATTATTATTTTGTTGTAGTAGTATCAATGTCAGCAATACTGTTCCTACCCATTACCCAGGGGTGTCCAAAGTGCGGCCCGGGGGCCATTTGCGGCCCGCAGGTCATTTTTTAACAGCCCCATGGTACATTTTAAAAATACGGTTGAAAAAAATTAAAAACATAAAAAGTGGTATAAAAGAGCAAACAGGTGAAATGTAACAAGAACATGTTGCAATGCTTACTCTAATAACACAAAGCTGCCATGCAGGCTGTTTCTTTCTTTAAAAAATAATAGTGAATCAAAATCAATGTCATTATGAATTATTGACCTATTCAAGGCTCCAATTACATCACATTAAATATTCCACTTTGAGATATTTTTTGGGGCAAATGTTGCATATTTTGTGTTTGCCATATAAAAAACTGAGCTGTTTTTTTTAAAAGAAGGGCCTAAAATGAACAAACAAAACACATAAACAACAATAAAACTTATAATTGACGGTTAGATCTGAAGTTGATCTCGAGACTATTGTGTTAAATGTAAACAGTAAAAAAAATGTATAATTTATTTTGTAACACTTCAATGAGTAGGACCCTTTTGGATCCCCAATAATTTTAGTGTGATTTGTTTTTAAGTGTCATTGGTCAAAAAATAATAATGAATTAAAATCAATGGTGTTATTGACCTTTTTAAGGCTCCAATTATTATATAATCTCAAATATTCCACTTAAAAATGTTATTGGGTGAAAATATTGCATATTTTGTGGGTTTTTTTTCATAAAAAAACATGGTTTTCTTTGACAAAAAGAGCATACAACTTAAATCTTTAAAAACGTTATATTGACAGATAGACCTAATGTTGATCTAGAGATTTAAAACTTGAATAATAATAAAAATAAAAATACTGAATAATGACACATTTTTAATATTTTTTTGACCAAAACCCTTTGGGGTTCCCGGGATCATGCCTGAGTGGAGGCCTAAATGTATATTTTTTATACATATATTGTATTGGTTTTTAAAATAAATGGCCCCCGCTTGCTTTGATTTTTCAGTGTGCGGCCCTCAGTGGAAAAAGTTTGGACACCCCTGCCATTACCGGACCGATTCTAACATGTGCAGAATTAGCCAACCCTGACATGCTGTAGAACAATTTTAAATATTACCACAGGCTATGGCACCGCATACAGGCCAAACACACTCACTGCTCATGTTTTTTCTATTTTTTTGTCCCCCTACTTTTCTCACTTGTGCCTGTCAATCAATGTGCCAACAAGCAGGGTGTGTTCAAGTCTGCAGAAGAGCAGTGACCCCCAGCAACACAACTGTCCTAACTGTGGAGACACAACTGCAGGTTTCACGTTCTAAAAGCCATTAGGTACGTTCTTTAATCCTCTCTTTTGGGCATGCACTTGCATACTACAACTAAAAGGGGAGCTTTATTTTTTCTGAAACGCATGCTGGAGTTGTGCAACGAGCCTATTTTAAGACACGTGATGTCAAATTAGGACTGCGCTCAAACAAAGTCCATCTTTGTATCGTCTTGAAAATTCAAAAATGTGTTCTTAGTGGCCGATTACGTGACATACGATGGCATTTAAGAGTTATCCATCATTTAAAACATCTCAAGCAAGCACAAGTAAGTCTACACTTCTAAATCACATGCTCCTCTTTGACCTCATTTAATACTGATGCCCCTTGTTCAGTGCCTTATGACAGGATTTTGTCCATTCAAAAACTGAACGAGGTTCCAAATCCGTGGAAGGGATTCACCGTGAACCGATGCCTGGCGGTGACGCTGGCTGTCCTGCTTGTGAGCGCAGGGGTTTACCAATTGCGCAGTGAGTCCTTTCGTGCACACTTTGTACACGACAACCTGCTGTGCTTGTTTATTTTTAATCTACCGTGCCCCACAGATGCTGTGGACTTCCTTGTGGAGGAGACCGGTCTCAGGACTTTCTACGGAAGTCTGCAAGATGGTTCAATAATGCAGGTGTCGAATGGTTATTACATTCTTGCAGCCTTAGTTCTAAAATATGTTTTAAACATTTTTTTTTTACTACACTCAAACACATATTTATTGGTAATGATGATAATAATACAAATATACATAATCATTTGTGTGAATATTACTTCAGCATTATTGCAATGATCTATGATTTATGTTTTATTTTAAAGAATATATATATTCCTGTAAAACAAAAAACGTTTTTATCTTGATTATCTTTTGTTATAACACAAAACCCAAAACCGGTGAAGTTGGCACGTTGTGCCAATCGTAAATAAAAACAGACTACAATGATTTGCAAATCCTTTTCAACTTATATTCAATTGAATAGACTGCAAAGACAAGATATTTAATGTTCGAGCTGAGAAACTTGTTTTTTTTTTGCAAATAATCATTAACTTAGAATTTAATGGCAGCAACACATTGCAAAAAAGTTGGCACAGGAGCATTTTTACCACTGTGTTACATGGCCTTTCCTTTAAACAACACTCAGTAAATGTTTGGGAACTGAGAAGACCAATTTTTTAAGCTTTTCTTTCCCATTATTGCTTGATGTACAGTTTAAGTTGTTCAACAGTCCGGGGTCTCCGTTGTTGTATTTTACGCTTCATAATGCGCCACACATTTTCAATGGGAAACAGGTCTGGACTACAGGCAGGCCAGTCTAGTACCCGCACTCTTTTACTATGAAGCCACGCTGTTGTAACAGGTGCAGAATGTGGCTTGGCATTGTCTTGCTGAAATAAGCAGGGGCGTCCATGATAACGTTGCTTGGATGGCAACATATGTTGCTCCAAAACCTGTATGTACCTTTCAGCATTAATGGTGCCTTCACAGATGTGTAAGTTACCCATGCCTTGGGCACTAATACACCCCCATACCATCACAGATGCTGGCTTTTCAACTTTGCGCCTATAACAGTCCGAATGGTTCTTTTCCTCTTTGGTCCGCAAGACACAACGTCCACAGTTTCGTCGGTTTTTGATGCAGTACCACCTGAGGGATCGAAGGTCATGGGCTTTGCAGCATACATACAGTGATTTCTCCAGATTCTTTGAATCTTTTGATGATATTACGGACCGTAGATGGTGGAATCCCTAAATTCCTTGCAATAGCTCATTGAGAAATGTTCTTAAACTGTTGGACAATTTGCTCACACATTTGTTCACAAAGTGGTGACCCTCGCCCCATCCTTGTTTGTGAATGACTGAGCATTTCATGGAAGCTGCTTTTATACCCAACCACTTGTTCCCAATTAGCCTGTTCACCTGTGGGATGTTCCAAATAAGTGTTTGATGAGCATTCCTCAGTCTTTTTTGCCACTTGTGCCAGCTTTTTTGAAACATGTTGCAGGCATCAAATTCCAAATGAGCCAATATTTGCAAAAAAATAACAAAGTTTACCAGTTCGAATGTTAAGTGTCTTGTTTTTGCAGTCTATTCAATTGAATATAGGTTGAAAAGGATTTGCAAATCATTGTATTCTGTTTTTATTTACGACTTACACAACGTGCCAACTTCACTGGTTTTGGGTTTTGTATACAGTTTGTATTGTAAAATTATGTTTTATGAAATGTTTTTCTACTATGCAAATGCTCAATGTGGCTACAATTTGAATTTATAGCCTGTTCCTTTTTAATAGGAAATGAAATCGCTAATTTGTACTTTCCTTTTTATTTAACACACCTTTATATTAAATATGCCTATAATAAAAGAGTGGGTCATTCATCCAGTTTATTTTATGCATATGCATTATCTTTAAATATTAAGTATTTTTACCCTATTTGCTCCAGCTGGTAATAAGCAATTGTTCCTTCTTGTCCCGCTGTAGATCTCCCTGTGGGACACATTCAGGTCATGGTGGGGAGCTGAAGAACTTGGAGCGATAAGAAGACGGAAAAAACCCATAGGCAGTAAAATCATCCTGAAGCCTAAACCTACAAAAGAATAACAAGTTAGCGTACTTTGCATTTAATAACAAGTCTTACATACCATAGAGCATTTTAATGGACATTAATGACACTTAACTGGTGACAATACAATCAGTGGTTCCCACCAGAGTCCATTAGGGATGATGGGTGGAGGTGGTGTTGAGTCGCTGAATGATGTCATCTAAATGATGTCATCTAATTTGCATAACTGACCATGACGCATGTGCGCACAAATGTAATTAACGCTGTGGGAGAGAGTATCAACGTGTGAGAGACAAAAAGTAAGTAAAAAACATGAAAAAGCCTAACACATTTGTCACTTCTTGATGTTTTTTTATGTCACACAAACAAGACTTAGCTGACTGTGAGTGCTTTTTAGAAAATAAATAGTACTTTTTTGAGCTGAAGGGGTCTGAATACTCACTGAAAGTATCCACAAAGTAGGGATGTCCGATAATATCGGACTGCCGATATTATCGGACGATAAATGTTTTAAAATGTAGTATCGGAAATTATCGGTATCGGTTTCAAAAAGTAAAATGTATGACTTTTTAAAACGCCGCTGTGTACACGGACGTAGGGAGAAGTACAGAGCGCCAATAAACCTTAAAGGCACTGCTTGTGCGTGCCGGCCCAGTCACGTGATATCTACGGCTTTTCACACACACAAGTGAATGCAAGGCATACTTGGTCAACAGCCATACAGGTCACACTGAGGGTGGCCGTATAAACAACTTGAACACTGTTACAAATATGCGCCACACTGTGAACCCACACCGAACAAGAATGACAAACACATTTCGGGAGAACATCCGCACCGTAACACAACATAAACACAACAGAACAAATACCCAGAACCCCTTGCAGCACTAACTCTTCCGGGACGCTACAATATACACCCCCCGCTACCCCCTCCCGCCCCCCCAACCCCGCCCACCTCAACCTCCTCATACTCTCTCAGGGAGAGCATGTCCCAAATTCCAAGCTGCTGTTTTGAGGCATGTTAAAAAAAATAATGCACTTTGTGACTTCAATAATAAATATGGCAGTGCCATGTTGGCACTTTTTTCCATAACTTGAGTTGATTTATTTTGGAAAACCTTGTTACATTGTTTAATGCATCCAGCGGGGCATCACAACAAAATTAGGCATAATAATGTGTTAATTCCACGACTGTATATATCGGTATCGGTTGATATCGGAATCGGTAATTAAGACTTGGACAATATCGGCAAAAAAGCCATTATCGGACATCTCTACCACCAAGTCATTGAGTTGGCAACAAAGAGCCCTCCTGCTTCGTCTTCTTATTCTCTGGCGGACCAGGGCCCTCATGTAAAAACAGTTGCGTGGCTTTCCTACAAAATACGGACGTAAGATCAAATCCAGAAAATGGAGTGCGCAAGTAAAAATTCAGATGTATTAAAGTGTTCGCACGCACAAATCCAAGCACGTTTCTTTGTTACATCGCAATCTACTTGGAATCTGCCACGGTGTGTGTGGGTTGGCAGGCCCAAACCACGCCCCTTTATACATATGCAAATTATATTAAAACTAGCCATGTGCTTGACCTGGCATGGTCTGAGTAGGAGGTGGTTCTTTCTCCTGTTTCGAGCAAATGACAGAGCCATTGTCAGCCAAACATTGCCGTGTCTCCGAGAACTGGACGCAGGCGGAAATTCAAAAAAGAAATGGTTGCGTCAGAAAGAAAGTGAAGATGAGGACAGATGTGCGGCAAACGTTCGAAAAGATAGTCGCTACAATAATACGTAACCCTTTAGAAGAGGTAGGTGAATCTGATCACCCCAATATAAATATAATTTGTGTAATTTACAACAAAATGTTCTTCTAGTACAGGGGTCGGCAACCCGCGGCTCCGGAGCAGCATGCGGCTCTTTGACCACTCTGATGCGGCTCAGCTGCATACTTGCCGACCCCCCGATTTCCCCAGGAGACTTATGGATCTCAGTGACTCTCCTAGATAACTCCCAGGGCAATTATAATCATATTTTCACTCTAATTACTAAATTAAGGGCGTGCCCTAAATGCACTGCAGTAATTGTCCTTTATAACATTTACAAACAGCGTGCCAGCCCAGCCACATGTTGTATGTAGCTTTAACTTGCACACGTAGGAGACAGCAAAGCATACTTACTCATCAGTCACACAGTTTACACTGACGGTAGCCGTATAAAACAACTTTAACACTGTTACGTTACAAATTTGCGCCACACTGTGAACCCACACCAAAAAATAATGAAAAACAAATTTCTGGAGAACATCCGCACCGTAACACAACATAACCAATACCCAGAATCCCATGCAGCCCTAACTCTTCCTGTCTAGATTATACACCCCCGCTACCACCAAACCCCCCCCACACATCAACCCTCCCCCCCTCCGTGCGTCGGTTGAGCGGAAGAGTTAGGGCTGCATGGGATTCTGGGTATTTGTTGTGTTGTGTTTATGTTGTGTTACAGTGCAGATGTTCTCCAGAAATGTGTTTGTCATTCTTTTTTGGTGTGGGTTCAAAGTGTGGCGCATATTTGTAACGTAACAGTGTTAAAGTTGTTTTTGTACGGCTACCGTCAGTGTAAGCTGTGTGGCTGTTGAACTAGTACGCCTTGCTGTCACTTACGTGACCAAGCACAAGCTGCATTCTACATGTGGTCGAGCAGGTACACTGTTTGGGCAGACTGTAGAGGGCGCCAAAAACAGTGCCATCACGCCCTGAATTTCGTGAGTCTCCCGGAAATAATAAGGGGGTTGGCAAGTATGACGCTATCAAGCGCCATTCATTCAAAACTCGCGGGCCGCACTAACATCAAATTTCCATATTAAGGTGCGTGCTGGTGCGTGTGTCTGAGACCCCTGGTTAACATAGCACTAAGCAATTTAAGCTTTGTATGCGGTGTTTTTCATTTTAAAGGCCTACTGAAATTATTTTTTTTTATTTAAACGGGAATAGCAGATCCATTCTATGTGTCATACTTGATCATTTCGCGATATTGCCATATTTTTGCTGAAAGGATTTAGTAGAGAAAATCGACGATAAAGTTCGCAACTTTTGCTCGCTGATAAAAAAAGCCTTGCCTGTACCGGAAGTAGCGTGACGTCACAAGCGGTAGTGCTGCTCACAATTCCCCGTTGTTTACAATGGAGCGAGAGAGATTCGGACCGAGAAAGTGACGATTACCCCATTAATTTGAGTGAGGATGAAAGATTCGTAGATGAGGAACGTTACAGTGAAGGACTTGAGAGGCAGTGATGGACGTATCTTTTTTCGCTCTGACCGTAACTTAGGTACAAGCTGGCTCATTGGATTCCACACTCTCTCCTTTTTCTATTGTGGATCACAGATTTGTATTTTAAACCATTTTAGATACTATATGCTCTTGAAAATGAGAGTCGCGAACGCGAAATGGACATTCACAGTGACTGAACATGTAAATACACGATTAATAATTCAGCTTTGCGAAGCTAAAAAAATAGAAGCTAACCTAGATACGTAGCCAACTTGATAGCAGCAGTCTCAAATGCAGATAGAAACTAAATTTTAAAAAAACCTGACTGGATGGATAGACAGAAGACCAATAATACTATTAAACCATGAACATGTAAATACACGATTAATAATATTCCGCTTGGCGAAGCTAAAAAAAACAGAAGCTAACCTAGCTGCGTAGCCAACGCGATAGCATCAGTCTCAAATGCAGATAGAAACTAAATAAAAAAAACCCTGACTGGATGGATAGACAGAAGATCAATAATACTATTAAACCATGAACATGTAAATACACGATTAATAATATTCCGCTTGGCGAAGCTAAAAAAACAGAAGCTAACCTAGCTGCGTAGCTAACTTAGATGCGGCGGCGGGCGTTGTACGCTTTTGACGACACCCCGGCCGCCATCAGAGTCGGCAAGAAACATATATTTCCCCAAAGTTACGTACGTCACATGCACATATCGACACGCACGTACGGGCAATCGATCAAATGTTTGGAAGCCAAAGCTGTACTCACCGTAGTGCGTCTGCTATCCTGCTCAAAACACAACACAACCTCCTGGTGTTGGTGTTGCTGTAGTCCGCTGCTCCACCGATCGCACCTACAACTTTCTTATTTGCAGTCTCCATTGTCCATTAAACAAATTGCTCAATCGCTTTATTAACAAGCGGTAAATGGTTGTAGTTCAAAAAGTAACGCACACACATACACGAGCTGCTGTTAGCCAAAAGTCACGATCACACACACTCAAGTTCTCCGCCAACTCACTCGCGCATGCGCGTTCCCCAAACCCTTAAAGACAGTACACTAATGCAAATATCACGGATATTAACAGTATTGTACTTAGCCGCTAAGACACCGATCGATCCCACCTACAACGTTCTTCTTTGCAGTCTCCATTGTTCATTAAACAAATTGCAAAAGATTCAGAATACTGTGGAATTTTGTCAAAGAAAACAAGAGGCTTTTCTATCGGGTCCGATGGGGTACAACCACTTCCGTTGCTTTTGTGACGTCACGCGCATAAATCATATCCAAAGGAGTTTTTCAACCGGAAGTGTGGCGGGAATTTTAAAATTGCACTTTATAAGTTAACCCGGCTGTATTGGCATGTGTTGCAATGTTAAGATTTCATCATTGATATACAAACTATCAGACTGCGTGGTTGGTAGTAGTGGCTTTCAGTAGGCCTTTAAATTAAAAACATTTTTTTGTGGCTCCCATTATTTTCTTTAATTAGTGAAACTTGCCAAAATGGCTCTTTGAGTGGTAAAGATTGCCGACCCCTGTTCTAGTACCATGCTCACATGAGCTCGATTGGAGTTTCATGTGGTAGACGGAAGCCATTTCTTAGTAAAAACTTAGTAAAAACTCTCAGACCATGAGAAACTAAATTCTCTTGTCTGATGAGACAAAGATTGAACTCTCTGGTGTGAATGCCAGGCGTCATGTTTGGAGGAAGCATGGTGGTGGCAGCATCATGCTGTGGGGATGTTTTTCAGTGGCAGGAACTGGGGGACCAGTCAGGATGGACGGAAAGATGAATGCAGCAATGTACTGAGACATCCTGGATGAAAACCAACGCTTCTGATTACACCTGATGGAGCTTGAGAGGTGCTGCAAAGAGGACTGGGCCAAACTGCCCAAAGATAGGTGTGGCAAGCTTGTGGCATCGTATAGAAGAAGACTTGAGGCTGTAAATGTTGCCACAGGTGCATCAACAAAGTAATGAGGGAAGGTTGTGAATACTTATGTACACGTGATTTTTTTAGTTTTTTTTTTTTTTAAATACATTTGCAAAATACATACCGGTAATCATTATAGGGTATTTACTCCATTTTGGAATAAGGCTGTATCATAACAAAATGTGGAAAAAGTCTAGCGCTGTGAATACTTTCCGGGTGCACTGTACCATTCAGGCAAACACAGGCGACTGCAGCATGCTCCGAGATTTACAAGGGCCCCCACACTCCTAATAAAAAACGATTACAGAGTTGCCTTACTATTCAAAACCTTTATTTTGTTGTTTTAAATGATGCACTTAAAAATACATCAAAAACACTAGATAGTGATTGTTGAGGCAGAAATATGGTACAATCGACCCTGAAATTTTATAAATAAATCGCACAAATTGAAAGGAAGGAACATCAATCCTCAAACAAGAGTTTCTGTTTTTTCATGCTGTTAACTATCTGTCTAGCTGCACACGCTGGAAACGAATAGAGAGGGCGGATTAAAAAATATATTGACAGTGCAGCCGATGTGTTTACTTTGCTATTAAATTGCAGTCTCAAGGAAATATAACCTGCGGAGGAACTTTCTGAAGAAATTTCGATGTCCGGCCCCTAAGCCCTTGGGTTTTTGAAACTGCGGCCCTCTTCATTATGTAGTTGAATATCCCCGCTGTAGCGTCCCTATGAATGTTATAGCTGAATGTATGCGAAACACAGATCCTATGTTATTATGTAAGTACTGGGAATTATGATTAGTGAAGAATATATGAAGGACATATTTAAATATTCCTATCTGCACCAAATAATTATTACTTTGTGAATAAATACATGTAAATAATAGAAACCATTCTTAGCCAAACACCTGCCCAGTCGCACACTGGCTCTAAGTAGATACAGTGTACCTAGACCAGGGGTCACCAACGCGGTGCCCGCGGGCACCAGGTAGCCCGTAAGGACCAGATGAGTAGCCCGCTGGCCTGTTCTAAAAATAGCTCAAATAGCAGCACTTACTGCCTCTATTTTTTAAATTTTATTCATTTACTAGCAAGCTGGTCTCACTTTGCCCGACATTTTTAATTCTAAGAGAGACAAAACTCAAATAGAATTTGAAAATCCTTGTTTAAATAAATTCATAATTTTTTTTTACTTTGCTTCTTATAACTTTCAGAAAGACAATTTTAGAGAAAAAATACAACCTTAAAAATGATTTTAGGATTTTTTAACACATATACCTTTTTACCTTTTAAATTCCTTCCTCTTCTTTCCTGACAATTTAAATCAATGTTTAAGTAAGTTTATTTTTTTTATTGTAAAGAATAATAAATACATTTTAATTTAATTCTTCATTTTAGCTTCTGTTTTTTCGACGAAGAATATTTGTGAAATATTTCTTCAAACTTATTATGATTAAAATTCAAAAAAATTATTCTGGCAAATCTAGAAAATCTGTAGAATCAAATTTAAATCTTATTTCAAAGTCTTTTGAATTTCTTTTAAAATTTTTGTTCTGGAAAATCTAGAAGAAATAATGATTTGTCTTTGTTAGAAATATAGCTTGGTCCAATTTGTTATATATTCTAACAAAGTGTAGATTGGATTTTAACCTATTTAAAACATGTCATCCAAATTCTAAAATTAATCTTAATCAGGAAAAATTACTAATGATGTTCCATAAATTATTTTTATAATTTTTTCAAAAAGATTCGAATTAGCTAGTTTTTGTCTTCCTTTTTTCGGTTGAATTTTGAATTTTAAAGAGTCGAAATTGAAGATAAACTATGTTTCAAAATTTAATTGTAATTTTTTTCGTGTTTTCTCCTCTTTTAAACCGTTCAATTAAGTGTAAATATCATTAATTATTCATAATAACATAGAGTTAAAGGTAAATTGAGCAAATTGGCTATTTCTGGCAATTTATTTAAGTGTGTATCAAACTGGTAGCCCTTCGCATTAATCAGTACCCAAGAAGTAGCTCTTGGTTTCAAAAAGGTTGGTGACCCCTGACCTAGACCGATGAGCGTACATTGGAAACCTCAGCTCTTAGTGACATCCACACTCCTTCGCCACCACATCGGGGCGGACGACGAGAAACGTCCCGTCCTCGTTGTGGTCCACCATCTCCAGGGGCTCGTAGGCCACGGGCACGCAGCATGGCGCCCGCTCGTGCACGTTCCCGCTCTCGATGTGCTTGATGACCAGCACGGCATGGTTTGTGGTTTTGACCATAGGCACCTTGCACAAGCCGTGACAGTTGTTGATGTCGGCGGTGTCTGGCGAGACCACGTACCTCTCCAGGGCCACGGTGAGGCTCCTCAGGCCGCACACGGGCCAGAGGGCACTAGATCTGGTGGCCCTCGGCTGTGGCAAAATCTCCCGGCCCACTGTCTTCAGGGCCTTCAGCAAGAGGAAGGCGCAGTACTGGCTTTCTCCTGAAGAAAATGAAACAGATAGCAAGAGTCACTGCTAAGTACATTTTAACTACCGCATTTTCCGGACTATAAGGCGCACTTAAAATCCTTTTTTTCTCCTCAAAATCGACAGTGCGCCTTATAACCCTAATGTACGGAATAATTCTGGTTTTGCTCACCGACCTCGAAGCAAATTTATTTGGTACATGGTGTAATGATAAGTGTGACCAGTAGATGGCAGTCAAACATAAGAGATACGTGTAGACTGCACTATGATGGCAATATGACTCAAGTAAACAACACCGACATTTTATATGTTCCATTGAAAATATATAACATTACACACGGCGCACAAAAATCTATCACAATGTTTTAGTACGACTTTGGTAAGCTATGAAGCCGCTCCGCTTGAAGGATTGTCGGCGCATTAAACACACGAGTATTATCATGGTGTGTGTATAAGGTAAGACATATTATCTGGCATTTTGTTTCGCAATATTATGCAAAAGCAACTTTTCTTACCTTCTGATCTGTATTTGGGATCTGCATAAATCCTGAAAAATTGCGCAAGTCCACCTTTGTAGTCCATGCTGACGACGTAGTCGTTATTGATTGAAGTAAAGTCTGAATGTCATTAAAACAGTTAGCTCCATCTTTTGACACTTCTTCCACTCCCGTCCTTGCACGCTACACAACAAAGATGACTGGGAGAAGACGCTGCCGAAGGTGAGCCACGTAAATAAGACCGCCCACCAAACAAATATATATATATATATATATATATATATATATATATATATATATATATATATATATATATATATATATATATATATATATATGTATATATATATATATATATATGTATATATATATATATATATATTCCTTACACACTAATTGACTAAAAGAGTGTGCACTTGCCGCACGCTCGCCTGACACTGCGGTGCGAGCGCGATGATGTCATAATATCGATGGGAAAATGCATTTTTTGACAATATGATTTGCCTGCCACCCGGCGGAGGAAACTCTCCCTTAGAGATAGGGTGAGAAGCTCTGTCATCCGGGGGGAGCTCAAAGTAAAGCCGCTGCTCCTCCACATCGAGAGGAGCCAGATGAGGTGGTTCGGGCATCTGGTCAGGATGCCACCCGAACGCCTCCCTAGGGAGGTGTTTAGGGCACGTCCGACCGGTAGGAGGCCACGGGAAAGACCCAGGACACGTTGGGAAGACTATCTCTCCCGGCTGGCCTGGGAACGCCTCGGGATCCCCTGGGAAGAGCTGGACGAAGTGGCTGGGGAGAGGGAAGTCTGGGCTTCCCTGCTTAGGCTGCTGCCCCCGCGACCCGACCTCGGATAAGCGGAAGAAGATGGATGGATGGATGATTTGCCTGAGCAGATAGGAGACCCCGAGAGTAACAAGCGGTAGAAAATAGATTAGAAAGGACAAATAAATGTAAAAAACTTGAGACTTCCCACGGGCCGGATTTTGGACGCTGGCGGGCCGTACTCAGGTAGTAGTTTGGGGAACCCTGCCTTATACCTTTTTTATTTTTTTAGAACCTAATCATTTTGGCGAAGGTCACTGTAGAAGCCTAAATGATGTTTAAATTAATTTACATTTTATGGAATAAATCAATCAATCAATGTTTTTTATATAGCCCTAAATCACAAGTGTATCAAAGGGCTGCACAAGCCACAACGACATCCTCGGTACAGAGCCCACATACGAGCAGGGAAAAACTCACCCCAGTGGGACGTCGATGTGAATGACTATGAGAAACCTTGGAGAGGACCGCATATGTGGGTAACCCCCCCCCCTCTAGGGGAGACCGAAAGGTGCTTTATGTTTATTCAGCCAAAAGGGGACTATTTACTTTATTTAAATAATACGAAAATGTATATATTGCATGCTTAGAATAATTATAAGGTACACTTTATTTGTAATTATTATATTTGTCTGAATAATTTGATGACGTACTATTTTATACTGCTTTAAAACAGTGAAGATTACGTAACTGTTTAATTGCATATGTGGTGGAAGGATCTGTGTGGTAAGATGGTTTTGGACACAATGTATTGTGGGTAATGGTAGTCAGGTATTGTGGAATTGAGCCACACAGTTTTTTTAACTTACTCTTACTTTTTCTAACTCTTTCTTATAGTAACAAACTCGCTTCATTTTGCCATTCATTTGTTCCCACATCGTTATTGTTTTACGTTTTTGAATGATTCAGTTCATAAGTAAACGATACAAAACGAAGAGGAGCGTCTGGAGTTTTGTTTGTTGTCAAGCGTCAAGCTAAGGCTTCATTAGGAATCTACAGTCACCATGTTTATAAAATGTTGTTTGCTCAGAGTCTACTCCGTGTGGTGTATACCGTATTTTTCGGACTATAAGTCACTCCGGAGTATAAGTCGCACCGGCCGAAAATGCATAATAAAGAAGGAAAAAAAACATAAGTCGCACTGGAGTATAAGTCTGTCACGACTGGGTTCTTGGGTTTTGTTTCTCCAGAAGGCAACGGAAAGTTGGCGCGAGCCAGACGTGAGTTTGAATACATGATTTATTATTTTTTAACACTAATAAACTACAAACAAAAAGGAAGCAAACAAATGGCGCGCACAAAGGCGGAAATACAAACTTGACTAAGAAACAAAAGACATGCACGTGGGCACAAAAACTATGAACAATAAAACAAAAACACTAACTGTGGCATAAATGAACAAAACTTACTTGGTAAAGAACTGTGACACGACATGAAGCAGAGCGACGAAATAGTGGGAGGACGCCAGGACGAACAACAGAAACAGACAGATTTAAATAGTGACGTGATCAGTGAAAACAGGTGTGTGACTCGAAACGTGAAACAGGTGCGTGACAAGACAGGTGAAAACTAATGGGTGACCATGGAAACCAAACCAAACAAGGAAGTGCACAAAAAGTCCAAAACCAAATCCGAACATGACTAAAACAAAACATAATCACAGACATGACAGAGCCCCCCCCTTACGGACAGATCCCAGATGTCCAAAACAAACAAAACAAGGCAGGATCGAGAGTCATGGGAGGGCGGGAGGGGGACATGGCGGTGGGTCGCCAGACCAGGTGTCCCCGAATCCACCGGGGCAGGATCAGGTGGCGGCGACGCGTAGACCGCCGCTGTACCTGACGAGGTGGGCGACCCGGGAATGGCCATATCCATGGCCGACGGGGAGGTGGGCGCACTTGGCGTAGCGGCCGACCAGGTAGTGGCCACATCCGTGGCCGACGAGGAGGTCGGCGTACCTGGCGTGGCGGACGCCCATGGACTGGCCACATCCATGGCCGACGAGAAGGCAGGCGCTTCGTCGACGTGGCAGTCGCAGATGACGAAGCTTGGCGTGGTGCGTCGGGCGGAAAAGCTTGGCGTGGCGTGTCCTGGCAGCGTGGGTCTTGGTCTTGGCAGCGTGGGTCTTGGTGTTGGTCTTGGCAGTCTTGGTCTTGGCAGTCTTGGTGTTGGTCTTGGTAGTCTTGGTGTTGGTCTTGGCAGTCTTGGTGTTGGTCTTGGCAGTCTTGGTCTTGGGTCTTGGCGTGGTGTGTCTTGGACTTGGCGTGAGGGGTCTTGGACTTGGTGTGAGGGGTCTTGGACTTGGCGTGAGGGGTCTTGGACTTGGTCTTGGCTTGAGGGGTCTTGGACTTGGTCTTGGCTTGAGGGGTCTTGGACTTGGTCTTGGCTTGAGGGGTCTTGGCGTCGTGGAGCTGCGACTGGCGGCACTTGGCGTCGTGGAGCTGCGACTGGCGGCACTTGGCGTCGTGGAGCTGCGACTGGCGGCACTTGGCGTCGTGGAGCTGTGACTGGCGGCACTTGGCGTCGTGAAGCTGCGACTGGCGGCACTTGGCGTCATGAAGCTGCGACTGGCGGCACTTGGCTTCGTGAAGCTGCGACTGGCGGCACTTGGCGGCGTGGAGCAGGTAGCGGAACTTGGCGTGGAGCTGCGACAGGTGCCTGGCGTGGAGCAGGTACTGGTGGCGCTTGGCGTGGTGGAGCTTGGCGTGGAGCTGGGCGTGGAGCAGGTGGAGGTGGCCTAGCTGGAGGCTGTGGCTTGGCAGGTCGAAAGACTGGTGGTGGCGGCCGTGCTGGTGGCTGTGGCTTGGCAGGTCGAAAGACAGGTGGTGGTGGCCGAGCTGGAGGCTGTGGCTTGGCATGGCGATGCTGAACCACCTCACCTGAACAGTTCCCAGCCCTAGCCCCCCCCTCAAGGAGCGGATCCCAGACGCGCTCCCCGCGGTCTGGAACCATCTTTTGGGGTGGGTGGAGGGAGGTCAGGAGGGGGGCTAAATCCTCCCGTCTAAATTGTCCAAAATGTATTTCCTTCCCCCCCACCTGGGCTTTTGTGGGTGGATAAAAAGAAAAATGTTGTGACGGGGGCGGGGTTTGAGTCTTGGGGGGCGGGGCATGAAAACTGGGTGACTGTGATTGCCAGGATCTAATTTGTAAAAACATGTCCTGATAATGTCTTATCATGTTTTTACAGTCTTTTGCTGGAGGTGAGTGATCAAAAGAAAAAGTATTGAAAAAAAAATCCTGGTCTGTGACGTCATCAGGGCGAAGCCGGGCTGGCTGCTGCTTGCTTCCGCCCGGAGGGGGAGGGGCTTGTGGGAGCGGCGTGTCCTGCCGGCTCGCGGAAGTCTTTCCTCGTTCTTGGCGACGCTTCCGGGACGGGAACGACGCGCCGATCGGCACTAGCTTGCCTCCATTCCCCCACATCATCCCCCTGCGCTCCCTGGGGGAAAAGCGCAGCGTCTCGGTCTCCATGGCGCGCAGCACCTCCCAAGAAGCCTCATCAAAACCGTCCAACTTTCGTTTGGAGAAACTGTTATGCTGGCGTCCTACTGTCACGACTGGGTTCTTGGGTTTTGTTTCTCCAGAAGGCAACGGAAAGTTGGCGCGAGCCAGACGTGAGTTTGAATACATGATTTATTATTTTTTAACACATATAAACTACAAACAAAAAGGAAGCAAACATATGGCGCGCACAAAGGCGGAAATACAAACTTGACTAAGAAACAAAAGACATGCACGTGGGCACAAAAACTATGAACAATAAAACAAAAACACTAACTGTGGCATAAATGAACAAAACTTACTTGGTAAAGAACTGTGACACGACATGAAGCAGAGCGACGAAATAGTGGGAGGACGCCAGGACGAACAACAGAAACAGACAGATTTAAATAGTGACGTGATCAGTGAAAACAGGTGCGTGACTCGAAACGTGAAACAGGTGCGTGACAAGACAGGTGAAAACTAATGGGTGACCATGGAAACCAAACCAAACAAGGAAGTGCACAAAAAGTCCAAAACCAAATCCGAACATGACTAAAACAAAACATAATCACAGACATGACAAAGTCGCATTTTTGGGGGAAATTTATTTGATAAAACCCAACACCAAGAATAGACATTTGAAAGGCAATTTAAAATAAATAAAGACTAGTGAACAACAGGCTGAATAAGTGTACGTTATATGACGCATAAATAACCAACTGAGAACGTGCCTGGTATGTTAATATAACATATTATGGTAAGACTCATTCAAATAATTATAACATATAGAACATGCTATACGTTTACCAAACAATCTGTCACTCCTAATCGCTAAATCCCATGAAATCTTATACGTCTAGTCTCTTACGTGAATGAGTTAAATAATATTATTTGATATTTTACGGTAATTTGTTAATAATTTCACACATAAGTTGCTCCTGAGTATAAGTCGCACCCCCGGCCAAACTATGAAAAAAACTGCGACTTATAGTCCGAAAAATACGGTAGTACTTTCCCAAAATGACATGTCCCAGTGAAAACCCATTTAAATCTGAAAAGGTGTATTTTCTATACCTGACGGCAGGTCCGCATTGGAAAAAGCACAGAGTTCCGCGAGTCTCTCCAGCCTCTTGATGCTCTTCTGACCTCCTTCCTTATCTCTTAGAACTTGCATGACTTGCATCACGTTGTGCTCCAAACCCTTCTTGAGCTCCTCCAGCAGCCCAGGGGACATGGCCAGCTCTCCTCGGCGGACCTTGAACATGGAGCCGGTAAAGGAGAAGATGGTGGGAGCGGAGGAGTTCATCAGCTCCGCTAGTAGGGACTCGCTGGAGGACAAGCCCAGAGCCACAGAGGGCAGAGCCTGCAAGGAGTCCAGCTTTAGCGGGGACGAGAGCGGACGGTTCTGCCGGGGAAAGACGTCACTCAGGAACCTCCTCAGCTCGCACAGAAAGTGGAGCGGTTGGGATGAGCTGTGGGAAATCGGAGTTAGATATTTGTGGAAAATGCGATTTACAATAAAGGAAAAAACAAAGAAAACCTGCTGTCACTTTTTTCTTCACTAGGGAATAGAAGAACTGGAGTCACGCTACTTCTTCCTGTGGTTCCACCACTTAGAAGTGCTTTTATTCTTTCCTCTGTGACGTGCAGAAGTGGATCAGAATGTGCACGAAACCAGACAATGACAATAAAAAGCACACATACTCATGTCAGGTGATTTAGTGCCAACAGAGAGAATCCATCTTTGGTGTTCCACTGATGCTTGTCCAGTCAGCAGAATGTAATGTGTTCCTTCTGAGACGCAGATTGCCTGGATTTGAACACACACAAAATATTTGTGTATTTGTTACCTTCTTGAGACCTCCGAAAAATGCCAAGCTCTTTAGGACCACCCTTTCTAGATATATAAAGATGTGTATTTACAACATTAATAATATATACATACTATGCAAATATACTTTTTTTTTTGTTTTTAATTTTCATTATTTACTTCAAGTTATTACAGTATGTCTCTATATACATATTTATTTCATTGTTTTTTATTATTTATTTTTTTTAAATTTCATTTTGGCCAAAGGGGGCACATTTCAATTTATTACACACACATGTTATTACATATGTTGGCCAGAGGAGGAGCACTTAAATTTTTACACACACTTGTTTCATATGTTGACCAGAGGGGGAGCACTTTTAAAACCGACACAGTTGGGTTTGATGGATTTCACCACCAGGGGTGCAAATGAGACATTCTCTATTAGATCCAACGGTTTTCCGCATTGGGACCATGATTTCGGTCTAGAGATTTCCGATATTATCGGCCAATAAATGCTTTAAAATGTAATAACGGAAATTATCGGTATCGTTTTTTTTTATTATCGGTATCGTTTTTTCTCTTAAATCAACATAAAAAACACAAGATACACTTACAATTAGTGCACCAACCCAAAAACCTCCCTCCCCCATTTACACTCATTCACACAAAAGGGTTGTTTCTTTCTGTTATTAATATGCTGGTTCCTACATTATATATCAATATATATCTGTATATATATTTCACCATGTAAAGCGCTTTGAGTCACTAGAGAAAAAGCGCTATATAAATATAATTCACTTCACTTCACTTCACATATCAATACAGTCTGCAAGGGATACAGTCCGTAAGCACACATGATTGTGCTGGTCCACTAATAGTACTAACCTTTAACAGTTAATTTTACTCATTTTCATTAATTAGTAGTTTCTATGTAACTGTTTTTATATTGTTTTACTTTCTTTTTTATTCAAGAAAATGTTTTTAATTTATTTATCTTATTTTATGTTATTACTTTTTAAAAAAAAGACCTTATCTTCACCATACCTGGTTGTCCAAATTAGGCATAATAATGTGTTAATTCCACGACTGTATACATCAGTATCGGTTGATATCGGTACCGGTAATTAAAGAGTTGGACAATATCGGAATATCGGATATCGGCAAAAAGCGATTATCGGACATCCCTATTTCGGTCTCCATATGGAAGGTACATTTCCTTGTTGATGTCTCAAGAAGGGTAGAAAAACAAGAAAACACACACACACACACACACACACACACACACACACACACACACACACACACACACACACACACACACACACACACACACACACACACACACACACACACACACACACACACACACAGGAACATTTTGGACACCATATTTCACTTCTTTTTTTTTTTTTTTTTAAATCAACATATTTGTAATAGTGCAAGTTGGGATGCAGTCAATATTTTTCTTTTTTTGGTCCCTGCCAGACCAACAAACAGACCTCTTACCGGTAGTTTAAAAACATTAATGAGAGTGCAAGATTGAAAAACTCACAAAAAATAAATGAATACACATTTATGAAATACAATAACTGGATAAAGAACATTTTGTTTTTGTTGTTTTAATGGATATGTGTAAAAAAGAAAGAAACAAAAATAAATAAAAGTAGTATGTCCATTTGCGAAAAGTATCAGAAAAGTAAATAAACATTACTAATAATAAAAATTGACAAAGACAAACAAATAGATTTATTTTTTTTAAAAGCACCTGTGTGTTGGGCTGCAAGGACTGACTGCTGAAGGTGATCTGGTCCAGGGCGCCTCCACTGAAGGGACTCTCAAAGGCCAAAAGGAGCACTGGAGTACGTTGGAGCAAAGGGGATTGAGGGAGGCCAAAAATGAGGGTGAGGGCTTCCTTATTCTCCTCCTCGATCAAAAACACTGACGAACAAAACAAGACACACAAAAATAACCGCTGTCATTTTAGGTATGGAAACAGTATTCATTGTATATTCTGTGATTGGCAGGAGACCGATCCAGGGTGTGCCCCGAAGTCAGCTGGGACCCCATCGAGGACAAGTACCGTAATTTCCGAACTATAAACCGCTACTTTTTCCCCTCGTTCTGGTCCCTGCGGCTTATACAATGGTGCGGCTTATTTACGGCCTGTTCTTCTCCGACACCGACGAAGAGGATTTCGGTGGTTTTAGTACGCAGGAGGAAGACGATGACACAATGATTAAAGACGGACTTTTCATAGGCTGGTTATTTTGATAACGTACAGGCGAGCACTTTGTATTACTTTGCACCATTGTATTATTTGTACTCTGCACAATGCTGTTCGCCATGTCAAAGATGGGAAAGTTTAATTAAATGATTGAAAGATTTATTGTTAATAAATGGGACGCTTTGCGTTCCCAAACAGTCATCTCTGTCCCGACAATCCCCTCCGTGGTAGCAGGAACCCCTATATACTACGGTAATTACACATCAAAACCCTGCAGCTTATAGTCGGGTGCGGCTTATATATGGAGCAATCTGTATTTTCCCCTAAATTTAGCTGGTGCGGCTTATAGTCAGGTGCGGCTTATAGTCCGGAAATTACGGTAGTATAGAAATTGGATGGACTTTATCTAGAAAAACAGTTATATTAGAAAGCAGCGGTCAAATGTTTGGATACACCTTCTCATTCAACAGCAGCTAAACTTTTGACTTAAAGTTAAAGTACCAATGATTGTCACACACACACTAGGTGTGGTGAAATTTGTCCTCTGTATTTGACCCATCCCCTTGTTCACCCCCTGGGAGGTGAGGGGAGCAGTGGGCAGCAGCGGTGCCGCGCCCGGGAATCATTTGTGTACTTGAGTAGTGTGTGTAGAAAAATATGACTGCCTATGACATTCAACATTAAAGTCCCCCCTTAAAAGGCATCTATATTCTCTGGGTTTTAAATAGACTCTGTTTTAGATCAGTTGACCTGCCACTTCTCTTTTCCCCTCCCTCTCCGGTATGGAGAGGTTACTAGGTGGCCACGGATATTCGGGTTCTCACATCCTCCCCAAGGTTTCTTTTTGCCCATTTTGATTTTAGACTTAAACTTAGACAAAGTTTATTGATCCACAAGGGAAATTGTTCCTATTTTCTTCCTTTTGAGTGTTTTCTTGCCTGAATGTGGGTTCAGATCACCGGATGGAAGAAAAAAAAAAAGAAATCAGCCTTTTTATATCAAGCCATAAAAGAATGGAATGGTCTCCCAGACAATATAAAGAACAACTCTAGCTTTCACAGATTCTCACAAGCAGTCAAAGGCTGACTTTTAGACCACCAGTCCTGCTCACATTAGTAATACCAGGCAGGTAGTTGACCATCAGATGATACCCTGGCGGGAGCAGTCTGATAGCCACCAGAGTACCATTCCATTCTTGTAACATTGCACACTTTTTTTTTTAGGTATATGGCTATTGAATGATACCCTTATGGGTATCATCTGATGGCTACTGCACTATATGTGGACTTTGATAAAAATTGCTGCACTTTATATACTTCTGCACTTTAAATGAAGCTGCTAAAATACTGTAACTTGACCGCCCACTGATTTGTAATTCACATACCCTCTATGTATTGTACTTGTATTTTAAATTGCTTATCATTATGTAATTTTTATATTGTAGTGTATTTTCAATCCTGTGTAATTTTCTTGCAGTTATGTGGGATCTGAACAGAGGATGTCGTTGTGGCTTGTGCAGCCCTTCGAGTCACTTGTGATTTAGGGCTATATAAATAAACATTGATTGATTGATGATGTGAGATACACCATAAAAGGACTACAGATGGAAATTAGCATGGTGCTAAATCTGGTGCAGCCATCTCCTTCAAATAAACAAATACAAAATGGTATTGTGGTTTGTGCAGCCCTTTGAGGCACTTGTGATTGAGGACTTTATAAATAAACAGGAGCGTCCAAAGTGTTTTACCATGAATTGATTAACGTGGACCCCGACTTAAACAAGTTGAAAAGCTTATTCGGGTGTTACCATTTAGTGGTCAATTGTACAGAATATGTACTGTACTGTGCAATCTACTAGTAAAAGTCTCAATCAATCTTCAAAGGCCACTTGCTGCTAGCAGCACGGGTTTTGTTGGCCCGCAGCATATCGTCAAAGTAAAATCAAATAAAAAATATAACAGCAAAATTTTATAAAAATAATGAGAAAAAGCTGAAATTTGAATACAGGGTGACCCCCAAAAAACAGAACTCATGAAAATGTTATTAAATCCTACAAAAGGTCCAGTAA
This sequence comes from Entelurus aequoreus, assembly GCF_033978785.1. Classification (NCBI taxonomy): domain Eukaryota; kingdom Metazoa; phylum Chordata; class Actinopteri; order Syngnathiformes; family Syngnathidae; genus Entelurus; species Entelurus aequoreus. The sequence goes on from NC_084757.1 coordinate 23,583,060, forward strand.
ATTCTAAGTAGTTTGCCGAATGTGTAAAATCATTCCCAATGAGTTGCTTGGCGAAAAAAGTCATGTTTTTAACAAAATATGCTCCGTTGGAGAGAGACAAACATCTACGCAAAATTGTCAATTATTCAAACTTTGAAATTACGATTTTGCACAGTGCCATACTTTCTAAACTTCAGAATCCAGTCAAAAATGTTTTTGCAGTTAACTACGGTGATGATGTAATGGAGAAATAATACTCCACGCAAAATGTATTTTTTGTCTGTAGACCAAGACATGTTGCAGAAGACTGTTGTTCCAATATTTCATGCATACAGTCAATTTGTATACCCCGAAAAACATTTTAATTAACAGATGTATTCAAAGTTGGTTCTTTTTGGGGGGCAACAGGGGTGAAAGCCTGTGTAACTAATAAGTAATAATAATATGCTTTGTCACTCGTAACACAAAGCCAACCAAAGTTTTGTCATTAGATGTACGTATACAATGTCTGTTTATAGCATTTTTTTTAACAAAATATCAAAATGGCCCTTGGTGGAAAACATTTGGACACCCCTGGTGTATGACCTCAAAGATGATACAGTATAGACCATGTATGCTTCGGTGTATTCACACGCTTCATTACCTTCCGTAGGGTGCATCACCTCCAGTCCGTCTCTGTGCTTCCTCTTGGCTTTCATCACCAGATCCACCAGCACTGAGACATTTCCATGAGATGCTGCACAGATTCCGAACAGAGTCAAACCTTCCTGTGTCAGCTCGCTGTCGTTCTCCGAAGCCTCTACCATGGCAGCCAATGTATCTTCCAGAAAACACTCTGCGGTCTGAGGAACCAGGTGGGAAACTGTGGAGTGAGGTGGGGTCATCTTTGAAGCATTTCCTGTCTTCTCTGTGGGCCTCGGTGTTTCGTCTTCTGAAAAAGTGAGACCACAGCTGCTGTTAGTGCCTTAGAAGCCACACATAGAACCGTAACATATATGGACCATACATGTAGGACATAGTAAAAATCGTAAAGAAAAAAAGTAAAAATAATCTTTCAATTTAGAAAATACAAATATATTCAAATTTTCCAACGTTAAAAGTGTAGACATACATGTACAGTATATATTATACTGTATATATTATACTGTATTCATATATATTTTAAGTTTTCTTTAAAAATTCTCAATTTTTAAAATTCACACATTTTTAACAGCCATGACATTGTATGTATATTAGGGGTGTGGGAAAAAATCCATTCGAATTCGAATCGCGATTCTCACGTGCGATTCAGAATCGATTCTAATTTTTAAAAAATCGATTTTTTATCTATTTTTCCATTTTTTAATTTATTTTTATTAATCAATCCAACAAAACAACACACAGCAATACCATAACAATGCAATCCAATTCCAAAACCAAACCGGACCCAGCAACACTCAGAACTGCAATAAACAAAAATTGAGAGACACAAATACGACACAGAGCAAACCAAAAGTAGTGAAACAAAAATGAATATTATCAACAACAGTATCAATATTAGTCACAATTTCAACATAGCAGTGATTAAAAATCCCTCATTGACATTATCATTAGACATTTATAAAAAAAAAAAAAGAACAATAGTGTCGCAGTGGCTTACACTTGCATCGCATCTCATAAGCTTGACAACACACTGTGTCCAATATTTTCACAAAGATAAAATAAGTCATATTTTTGGTTTATTTAATAGT
>NC_084757.1:23587268-23589768 GCF_033978785.1 Entelurus aequoreus
CCTGCATACAACACTTCGATCGGTACAAGCCAGTAGACGATGTTTACCTGATATCAGATCTAAGTTACGAGTGTTGTGGGCATGCTGGGGATGGTAGATAAGAACCAAGCTACAGAGCCTAAGATTCAGCCTGTGGATGACTTGATAGGTTAAACAAGCATTTTGATAAATATTGAACTCTGTCAGTCTTAAAAGATGATAATTATGAAATAGATGTCGAGTGGGGGCATTAAACTTGGACCATGACAGGGCCCGTATGATTTTCTTTTGCATAGATTCTAATTTGTGAAGGTAGGTAGGGAAGGTTTTACACCAGATGACACTACAGTAGTTTAGATGTGGTTCAAAGAGAGTTTTATATAGGGTAAGTAGAGCATACAGAGGAAGATAATGACGAAAGTGAAAGAACAGGCCAACATATTTGAATAATTTGTTTAACAGATGGCTAATGTGACATTTGAAATTGAGATATTTGTCAATGATGACCCCCAGGAATTTTGTGGAATACACTCTCTGTATTTCCTGCCCATTGATGTTAACATGGCAGTGCACAGTATTTGTCCGGTTTTTATTAGAATGAAATAAAATAAAATTTGTTTTATTAACATTAAAGGCCTACTGAAACCCACTACTACCGACCACGCAGTCTGATAGTTTATATATCAATGATGAAATCTTAACATTATAACACATGCCAATACGGCCGGGTTAACTTATAAAGTGACATTTTAAATTTGCCGCTAAACTTCCGGTTCGAAACGCCTCTGAGGATGACGTATGCGCGTGACGTAGACCGGCGAACACAGGTATGCCTTCCACATTGAAGCCAATACGAAAAAGCTCTGTTTTCATTTCATAATTCCACAGTATTCTGGACATCTGTGTTCGTGAATCTGTTTCAATCATGTTCATTGCATTATGGAGAAGGAAACTGAGCAAGCAAAGAAGAAAGTTGTCGGTGCGAAATGGACGTATTTTTCGAACGTAGTCAGCCACAACAGTACACAGCCGGCGCTTCTTTGTTTACATTCCCGAAAGATGCAGTCAAGATGGAAGAACTCGGATAACAGAGACTCTAACCAGGAGGACTTTTGACTTCGATACACAGACGCCTGTAGACAACTGGGACAACACAGACTCTTACCAGGATTACTTTGATTTGGATGACAAAGACGCAGACGTGCTACTGTGAGTATGCAGCTTTGGCTTCTAAACATTTGATCGCTTTTTTTTGCGTATGTACGTAACTTTTTTAAAATATATAAGCTTTATGAACCTTGGGTTAGGTGAACGGTCTTTTGGGCTGAGTGATTGTGTGTGTTGATCAGGTGTTTGAATTGTATTGGCGTGTTCTATGGAGCTAGGAGCTAGCATAGGAGCTAGGAGCTAGCATAACAAACACGCAGGTGTTTTTATGCAGGATTAATTTGTGGCATATTAAATATAAGCCTGGTTGTGTTGTGGCTAATAGAGTATATATATGTCTTGTGTTTATTTACTGTTGTAGTCATTCCCAGCTGAATATCAGGTACCGTGAGTATGCAGCCTTGGCTGCTAAACATTTGAGAGCTTGACCGTATGTGAGCGTCACGTACGTAACTTTTTAAAAATATATAAGCTTTATGAACCTTGGGTTAGGTGAACGGTCTTTTGGGCTGAGTGATTGTGTGTGTTGATCAGGTGTTTGAATTGTATTGGCGTGTTCTATGGAGCTAGGAGCTAGCAGAGGAGCTAGGAGCTAGCATAACAAACACGCAGGTGTTTTTATGCAGGATTAATTTGTGGCATATTAAATATAAGCCTGGTTGTGTTGTGGCTAATAGAGTATATATATGTCTTGTGTTTATTTACTGTTGTAGTCATTCCCAGCTGAATATCAGGTCACCCCCGGCTCTCACAGCATCTTCCCTATCTGAATAGCTTCAACTCCCCACTAGTCCTTCACTTGCACTTTACTCATCCACAAATCTTTCATCCTCGCTCAAATTAATGGGGAAATTGTAGCTTTCTCGGTCCGAATCTCTCTCACTTCATGCGGCCATCATTGTAAACAATAGGGAACTTTGCGTATATGTTCAACTGACTACGTCACGCTACTTCCGGTAGGGGCAAGCCTTTTTTTTATCAGATACCAAAAGTTGCAATCTTTATCGTCGTTGTTCTATACTAAATCCTTTCAGCAAAAATATGGCAATATCGCGAAATGATCAAGTATGACACATAGAATAGATCTGCTATCCCCGTTTAAATAAAAAAAATTCATTTCAGTAGGCCTTTAAGTGAGAGCTTATTGCATTTGAACCAGGAATCCACTTTCACAAGCTCTGAATTGACAGTTACTTGTAGATCGTGGAGGCTCCTGTGTGAGGTAAACAAATGTGTATCATCAGCAAAAATTATTTTATGAAAAGTTGCGGAGGAGTTTACAAAATCATTTATATATAGGATAAAAAGGAGAGGCCCCAAGATGGATCCCTGGGGAACCCCATAATTGATGGTC
>NC_084757.1:23594768-23657268 GCF_033978785.1 Entelurus aequoreus
TTTAGCATGCATGTGCATATAAACCACATGCAAGCTGATATTTTTTGCCGATAAGACCTCAAATGTAAGTTTTAAAACTGTTGAAATAAATAATATTGCAAGAAAATCACAGTTTCTGCCAGCCATTGATTGACCAATCTTATGGCCTAATAATAACAAAGAAATATTTCAATGAAGTCAAAGATCTAATATTAATTAAGTAGATAGATAGATAGATAGTACTTTATTGATTCCTTCAGGAGAGTTCCCTCAGGAAAATTAAGTAATAATGATACACAATATGTTTATTGTGTGACAGCTGTTTGTAATATTTTGCCATTCTTATGCATTTGAATAACATAACCAAAATACTATACTGAACAAAATAATGTACTTTTGTTTTTGCTCCCTAAAACTTTTACTATATAGACAAAATACCTATTTCTTTCAAATATTGTTCACAAATCTGTGTTAGTGAGCATATCTTCTTTGCCAAGATCATCCATCCCACTTCACAGGTGTGGCATGTCAAGATGCTGATTAAACAGCATGAGAGGATACTGTAGCTCGGGGGATAGAGAATGATTTATGACTACGGAAGTGGGGTTAGGTTATGACCCCAGGATGTGGGCGTGGCTTATACTGTAGCTCCAATAAAGGGGAGCCAGCGGGGGATAGAGAATGATTTATGACTACGGAAGTGGGGTTAGGTTATGACCCCAGGATGTGGGCGTGGCTTATACTGTAGCTACAATAAAGGGGGACCAGCGGGGGAATGATTTATGACTCCACGAAGTGGCGTGGCTTCTACATAGCACCTTTTCGGGGGGATGACCTCACACTCATAGGGCTAAGTCTAAACCGGAACCAGGAAGCATACCTCACATCCGGCCACCATTTCAACTTTGTGGGTTGTTTTTTTTAGCGTGTAAGGCCCCATTTTGATCATAAGGATTTATGATTCCTGCAAGCAGAAATGGGTATTAAAACTTGTAGTTTTTTAAGACCACTGCCATTTTAGTTGTAGTCATTACGTCAGAATGATTTACGACCCTACAGATGGTACATTTTAGTTGTAGTACTATAGCAGTTATTCCATTTTAAAGGCTTAATACACCCTCTCAAGTGTATTATTTAATTTGATTACAGTGATTTATCATTTTCTATTCACTTTATTAACTTTAGTTAAGATAAAATAGAACATTTATGCCACTGTGTCACAGCATTTTCACCCATTTCCAAAAGTTTATTCCTATAACATTCCAAACACAAATCTTATTTTAGTTGTCTCGTACTATGACTGTTTTTGTAACTGATTTGAGTTATAACAGACATGTATAAAATAAAATAACTTAAATAAAATTGTATTCACTATTTTTTCTTATTTTAGAAGTATAATGTTGTAAAATGTGGTCTTAAATAAAAGTTGACTTTTTCCTTATTTGAAAAATATAATTTTGTATTTAGGGTGTTTCATCTTAAATAAAACTTAACTTTACTCTCATATTTAAAGTATATTGTCTACTTTTTATCTTAAATAAGTTTATTTACTATGTCTTAAATAAAAGTTAATGAAACAAGTATTCTTATTCTAAAAGGATTAAGTATACTTTTGTCTTAAATAAAAGTTTCCAAACTTTTAGCTATAAGACTAATGAAAAAACTTAAATTTTGTGTATTCTTGAGTCAATTTAATGCAAATAAAAGTTTACACGCTATTTTTAAAGGTACACTATTAGTAAAAGACTAAGGAAACAATCTACACACTATCTGTATCTGTCAGCTATTAGCTGTAAGTCTGATGAATCAATTTAAACATTATTTGTAATTGTCTACGGTTAGCCATTAACTTCAACATGCACAAATATAAATATACATACCGTATTTTTCGGAGTATAAGTCGCACCGGCCGAAAATGCATAATAAAGAAGGAAAAAACATATATAAGTCGCACTGGAGTATAAGTCACATTTTTTGGGGAAATTTATTTGATAAAACCCAACTCCAAGATTAGACATTTGAAAGGCAAATTAAAATAAATAAAGAATAGTGAACAACAGGCTGAATAAGTGTACATTATATGAGGCATAAATAACCAACTGAGAACGTGCCTGGTATGTTAACGTAACATATTATGGTAAGAGTCATTCAAATAACTATAACATATAGAACATGCTATACGTTTACCAAACAATCTGTCACTCCTAATCGCTAAATCCCATGAAATCTTATACGTCTAGTCTCTTATGTGAATGAGCTAAATAATATTATTTGATATTTTACGGTAATGTGTTAATAATTTCACACATAAGTCGCTCCTGAGTATAAGTCGCACCCCCAGCCAAACTATGAAAAAAACTGCGACTTATATTCCGAAAAATACGGTACTTAAATTGGTTGGTGTATTTTGTTCAAAGTTGAATCATAGTGTCAGCGCTCTTCGCTTCTCTCCAGATGTCTGGGCCCATCAAGAAAATCCACAACACAACAATAAAATGCACTTGTGTTCATTGTCCATAAGATACGCCTGCCCACACCATAACCTCATACCCACCATGGGCCACTCCATTCACAACGTTGACATCAGCAAATCGCTCTCCCACACAACGCCACACACGCTGTCTACCATCTGAACACCTCTCCAACGTGCCAGACGCCATCGAATTTGAGCATTTGCCCACTCAAGTCGGTTACGATGACGAACTGCAGTCAGGTCGAGACCCCGATGTGAACGACGAGCATGCAAATGACTTTCCCCTAGACGGTTTTTCACAGTTTGTGCAGAATGTCTTTGGTTATGCAAACCAATTATTACAGCAGCTGTCCGGGTGGCTGGTCTCAGACGATCATGGAGTTGCACCTGCTGGATGTGGAGGTCCTGGGCTGCTGTGGTTACACGTGATCTGCGGTTGTGAGGCCGGTTGGATGCACGGCCAAATTCTCTGTAACTCTTTTGGAGACATCTTATGGTAGAAAAATTAACATTCAATTCACGGGTAACAACTCTGGTGAACATTCATGCAGTCAACATGTCAACTGCACGCTCCCTCAAAACTTACATCAGTGGCATTGTGCTGTATGTAAATCTGCACATTTCAGAGTGGTCTTTTATTGTGGGCAGCCTAAGGTACACCTGTGCAATAATCATGCTGTTTAATCAGCAACGTGATATTCCACACCTGTGAGGTGGGATGGATTACCTTGGCAAAGTAGAAATGCTCACTAACACAGATTTAGACAAATTTGTGAACAATATTTCAGAGAAATAGGACTTTTGTGTATATAGTAAGTTTTAAATCTTTGAGTCCAACTCATGAAAAATGGGAGCAAAAACAAAAGTATGCGTTTATAGTTTTGTTCAGTGTAAATGCTCATTGAAATGTATTTAATAGAAAACACATTTTTATAAATAAAAATGCAGTGGGTAGTTTTAGGAAGTTTGACATTTTCTTGCTGTAAGGACCTCAAATGTATTTAAAAAAAATAATGCATGAAAATCAATGTTGCTGCCAAACATTGTCCCATAACATGGCCTGATAATAATAATGATAAGCAATAGTCCTTAAAATTTGTATTAGTCTTTTTTATATTAAAATAATGTGGGATTACATAAACATAATGGCCTTTAAACGATTACATGTACATAATTCATATTTCAGGCTGAGGTAGTTTAAAATGATTACCGTATTTTTCGGACTATAAGTCACATTTTTTTTCATAGTTTGGCAGGGCTCTAGTGCGATTTATATATGTTTTTTTCCTTCTTTATTAGGCATTTTCGGCAGGTGCGACTTATACTCCGGTGCGACTTATACTCCGAAAAATACGGTAAATTGTTTATAATATTAATACAGTATGACATATGTAGACAGTGGTTTGGGGGGGGCGGGGGGGGGGGGGGGGGGGCGGGGGGGAAGTTAAAATGTTTGTCTATAGGACCACGAGTGTGAGTTTTAGTTTTCCACCTAACACTGTTGTAGGGTATTTTAAAAAAATATGTATGTGAGAGATTTTTTAAATAAATAAATATTTTTACATCAGTTCTTGTGAAGCTGACATTTTTGGTATTTGGGTAAAATGTGTGAGTAAATTATAAGGACCTCTAAACGATTAAGTGTTTTTTGTAAGGGTGTCCAGATAAAACTTTTTTTTTTAATACTTACAAACCAATACAGATATTGAGCATTGAGTATTGTCCGATATCATTAATGATGACACAATATCAGCAGGAAAGGAATCATACTTACTTTGATTTTGTAGTGTGAGTTGTTAGAAACTGTTTGCTCAAGTGAAATTAGCCAAACAGAGAACAATGGTAGGTATGAACATTTACACTACCGTTCAAAAGTTTGGGGTCACATTGAAATGTCCTTATTTTTGAAGGAAAAGCACTGTACTTTTCAATGAAGATAACTTTAAACTAGTCTTAACTTTAAAGAAATACACTCTATACATTGCTAATGTGGTAAATGACTATTCTAGCTGCAAATGTCTGGTTTTTGGTGCAATATCTACATAGGTGTATAGAGGCCCATTTCCAGCAACTATCACTCCAGTGTTCTAATGGTTCAATGTGTTTGCTCATTGGCTCAGAAGGCTAATTGATGATTAGAAAACCCTTGTGCAATCATGTTCACACATCTGAAAACAGTTTAGCTCGTTACAGAAGCTACAAAACTGACCTTCCTTTGAGCAGATTGAGTTTCTGGAGCATCACATTTGTGGGGTCAATTAAACGCTCAAAATGGCCAGAAAAAGAGAACTTTCATCTGAAACTCGACAGTCTATTCTTGTTCTTAGAAATGAAGGCTTTCCACAAAATTGTTTGGGTGACCCCAAACTTTTGAACAGTAGTGTATATCTGAGATTTTAAATGCAAGCTGATATATTAATGTTTTTCTATCAAAATGGAATTGGGACAACCATAATGTTTTGCTTTCGGTGTTTTTTTTTTAATGTTGCGTGATGACGACCATAGAAGCAGAAACTGACCTGGATGCGAGGTAGTAAAGTGGTACACATCTTTGTGCCTTAAAGAGAAGATATACTGTAAGAGGTGATTCCTTCCAAGGAGGTGTTTATGATCTCACAGCTGCAGTGTTGTTTTGCAGACCGTCAAGGTCTCTGAGCTCCTTGGTGGTCTTCTAATTCCAAGAAATCCAGTCATAGCTCATTCTTGGACATCATAAATCATCACAAGGATTCTTAAAATTAAAAAAAAAAAAGTTATCCAGACATCAACGTCATGCAACCTTGTATGGCAGGGATAAATAGTTACTAAAAATAGTGTACTGTAGACCAGCAGGTGAAAGACTTCCAAGAAGGCTCAATGGGAGGTCTGCTTCCATATTCTGGCCTCCTTTTAGAGAATACTTTGTCAGAAGGTCAACTTTACTTAAAAGGGTAATAATACATTGTATGGAATTTTTTTGTTTAAATCATTATGGTCTGTCTCAATGATCGGCAGCAACCGTGATAACGCATTTTTTTCCTAAAGTGTATTATATATTCACATTTTTTCACTTTAAATCATTTAAAACTAAATGTATTTTGAGGATTTTAGAGCCCTAAAGCCGATACGTTTACACATAATTTCAGTGGTAATTCAAATTTACAGGGAACAATGTGTTCGTTACATGCTTTATGTGGGAAATAGTAGCGCCATCTGGAAGACAAATATACAAAATGTTTAATGGAAGCAGCACAGTAGTCCGAATTGCAAAGATTGCATTAGTTTATCCACCCATCCATTATTTACCGCTTGTCCCTCTTGTGGTAGCTGGAGCCTATCCCAGGTGCACTCGGGTGGAAGGTGGGGTACACCCAGGGCCAACACAGATAGACAACATTCACACACCAGCTTACTAATTTAGTGTTGCCAATCAACCTATTTGGAGCATTTGTTGAGATAAAAATCAAAAGAAAAACAAATACGGCATTTTGTGCTGCAAGGAAAAAAAAATCTGTTTTTGTGTAGCTTTGACATTTAAAATGTTCTTTCAAAATTTATTTTATCTGACAAACTTTACCTTCATATTCAACACAGACAAAATGGTGTTCCTAGGATCTGTCAGGACCCCTGAGCTGAAATCTGGCAAGATTTTCTGACACTTTCCAGGCCACAAGGGGAATTGGCCAGGGTGGCATTATACAGGGGGCGCCCCAAGGATGAGGGTGAAAAAATGTATTCATTTAGCACTTAGGGCTATTTGCTCATTATGTCATAATAATTGTTGGATGGTCGCCCTCTACGAAGCAGTACCCTCAGGTTAATTAGAAGTTCAAAAGGTCAGTTTGTTTTTCTTTTGTCTTTCTTTATTTTCCTTTTTTTGCCATTTCTCAAAAAATTTTTTTTTTTTTTTTAAATTCAATGTTATAATCAATTATTGATCTATTTAAGGCTCCAATTACTTCAAATATTTCACTTTAAAATGTTTTATGTGGAAAATATTGCATATATTGTGTGGTTGCCATATAAAAACAATGTTTTCTTTGACATAAGAGCATAAAACAAACAAAATAATTGTTCAAACGTAAAATGGACAGATATATCTAAAGTTGATCTCGTAATTTAAGTGTTGAAAGTAAAAAAATATATGATAAAAATGTATCACTTTATGAGTGGGGGACCTTTTGTATGCCAAATATATTTAATGGAATTTTATTGATCTTTTCACTGTGATTAATCAAAAATAAAATAAATAAAAATCAATGGTGTCCTGCATTATTGATCTTTTTAGGGCTCCAATTACTTCACATCAAACATTGCTTTCTGAATGTTTTGGGCGGTGGGGAAAATACTGCATATTTCAGTTTTACTATAAAAAACAAAGTTGTCTTTGACAGAAAAGGCATAAAACCTTTTTTTTTTAACGTTATATCAACCTGAAGTTGATATAGAGATTTACTGTAAGCGTTAAATTAAAAAAATAAATAATAATGTGACTTATTTTTAACATTTTAATGACTGAGACCCTTTATATTTATATATTTTGTTATGATTTGAAAATGAAAAATATCAAAATAGCCCCCGCATGCTTTAATTTTTCCATGTGCGGCCCTCAATGGAAAAAGTTTGGACATCCCTGGTCTAAGTCTAAAGAACAAAAACAATCAAAGAGAACATTAGAAATTGCGCAGTGAAGTGTTTTTGAGAAATCAGTAGGGTTCTTGTTATAACACACGACACAAAAATGTTAAAATGAGGTTCACCTTTAACCTTCTCACTCTGACTAGTTTGCGACATGATTCCCATAAGATCAGTAGGGTTCTTGCTTTGACAGGATGCAACACATAAATCAGATATTAACATGGAGTGTGAAGATATGACCTTTGACTTCAGCTACATTTGCTATGCTAAATACCATTCTGCCATAAATAAGGGTTATTGCCTTGCCATAAACACAATGTAGATGCATTAGAAAATAAATGTTACTAATCTGACCTTTTCACCTCAGTTCACATATGCTGTGACGCCAATAGGAAGCGGCACTCAGTGAAAGTTGTAACCTGTGGAGATATGATAAGAAACATTTACTGTACAACTTTTGCCATGCCATCAATAAAAATGTGCGAACTGACCTTTAACCCCCCTCGGTGAAGACACAGGGTCGCGGTGCACTGCATGCATTCCACACGGCACATTCAAATATCATATGAAACATTTTATTGATGTCCATAAAATGCAGGGAGGATATGGGCGAGAAAAAGCAACATTAATTCCATTTCTCACTATGATTACATCTCAGGATAAAAAGCACCAACACCACACACACGGTAAACACATGTTCCATCACAAGCGCCTCATCATCATCATCATCATCATGTCTGCTGAGAGTGGGAGAACGAACTCATGGAGCTTTCTCGAGCTCCAGTGCTGGATGAATGTGTCAGTGAGAACCAAGGTGGCCAAATGGCGGCCGGAAACTTTAAGCAAGATTCTGAATTTTCCCCTTTGACCCCAAGGCTTATCGTTAACAGAGTTGCCCACACTTGAGTCACACTGCGGACATCTTTGAAAGGAGTATATATTCATATATCCTGACAATGAATCAACACTTATTATTGGCTAAATAGACCAGAGCGGAGTACGCATCACAGTGAAAATTGTGTAGATACTGTCAATATCTTGTATGAGCACCATTGCCATCTCATGTTTTGCTCAATGAACCTCTTACGCAAGACCCGCCATCACTGTTTGGTCATCTTGAGTTGAGTTTGAGGACCATATATTGGAAAACTACCCAGGAAGGGATCGTGCTCTTCATCTTTTCTTGTGTGAGCCACAGCCCCCCCCAGTGCCGGTAGCACTTGTGCAGCAGCCCCTGACCATGATGCTACCATCCCTATTTTGCTGTCGTAAAGGTGTGTTTGGACTTTTGTTGGAGAACTGCCATGAAGGGGATCAATTGTGTTCTTCTTCAGAATGTTGGAATTAATTTTCACTTTAATAAACTGCAGCTCTCCAGTGCCGGTGGCACTCGTGCAACCCCCAGACCATTACGATACTGCCAGCGCTAAGTTGTCTTAAAAGTGTGTTTGGACATGTCATGTTGGAAAACTGCTACGAAGGGGATCAATCATTTTCTTCAGAATTTTGGAATTAATTTTCGTCTCAATACGCAGCTTACCGGTGACGATAGCACTCGTGCAGCCATAGCCCATGACGCCACTATCACTATTTAGTTGTCTTAGAGCTGTGTTTAGGATATCAGTCATTTTCTTCTTCAGAATTTCGGAAATAATGTTCACTTAAAATAAACCAGTGCAGGCAGCAGTCCTGGACTATGACGCTACTACCTCTATTTAGTTGTCTTGGAGGTGTGGTTGTGTTAACATGTTTCTCCATATACTGGGTTAACGCATGCGCAGTGTTTGTGGGCAGGAAGTGGGTATTGAGTGTTTCCGGTTGTTCCTCTGTGCAGCAGTTCATTAAAAGTTGTGAACCAGAATAAACGTTGTGTTTATTCTCCTCCATTTAACATCGGTAGCAGAGGATGGCTGCAAACTATAAAATACCGCAGAGGTTTGACGAGTCCAGGCCATACGAGTGCTGGAATAATGAAGTTAACATTTGGACGCGGGTTACAGAACTCGAAAAAGCAAGCACTGGCTGTGGGTTTGGGACTTGAAGGAAGAGCCAGAGAAATCGCAATGGAGATATCTGCGGAGGAGTTGGACAATGACAACGGTATGACGGCATTAGTTGCAAAACTGGATGACGTTTTCCTGAAAGAGGAAAAGGATCGCGCATACAAAGCGCACACGTACTTCGATCGCATCACCAAAAATAGTTCAGTTTCAATGGGGGACTATATTATTGACTTTGAACAGCGCTACAACCGGATGAAATGGTACAATATGACACTCCCTGATGCGGCGTTAGCCTTTAAACTTCTTGACACAGCCTGCCTCGATGAGAAAGACAGGCAGCTAGCACTGACGGCTAACACGGCGCTAAGCTTCTCGTCAATTAAGTCAGCTCTCAAACGGATATTCGGAGGTAAAACAACAGGCTCGTCAAGCGAGATACAACTAAACCAGGACGCAGCTTTCCTCACAGAACAGCCACAATGAAGAGGAAGACGGAACACACCGTTTCAACGTGGACAACAAAGATCTGTGACACCGTTACCGGGTACAAACCCACTGGATATGTACGGTAAACGATCACGATGTGCCGTGTGTCAAAGCACATGCCACTGGGCAAAGGACTGCCCGCACAAAAAGCACAAACAAGTAAGATTGACTGAAAATGACAATTTGGATGAAGTCAATATCACACTGTTAACAAATGATCTCCAGTCTAAAGCTGAGATTTTTATGACTGAAGCTGCAGGCTCGGCAATCATAGACACCGCCTGTACTCGCACGGTACGTGGAGAAAAGTGGCTTGAAAGTTATGTAGATAATCTCAATGAAAAGCAGGTAAATAAGCTCAGAAGTACAGAAAGGTCTAGCAACAGACAGTTTGGTTTTGGAGATGGAAATGTGATTCATTCCACCAGAAAAGTGCATCTACCTGCTAAAATAGGATGGACAAAGTGTAACATTGAGACAGAAGTTGTCAAAGTCAATATTCCACTCCTGCTGAGTGGAATATCATTAAATCATTAAAAAAGGCAGGAACTACGTTAGACATGGAAAACGACAGGGCAGTGATGTTTAAGCAGCAGATACCTCTTCAGTTTACCAGCTCAGGACACTACTGTGTTGACATAAGAGACAATGATGACATGGAATGTCGGATTCAAGATTTATTTGCTGAAGATGAAGTCCTGATGGTAACAGAAACTATGTCCACAATCGAGAAGAACAAGGTCCTCCTCAAACTTCACAAACAATTTGGCCATGCATCAGCAGATCGCCTGCATAAGCGAATTCAAAGTTCAGGGAACAAAGACAGGGACTGTCTCACTATTTTGCAACAAATAGCGGAAGCATGTGACACGTGCCAAAGATATAGCAAGACAAAGCCAAAGCCAGCTGCTTTAAACCTGACTGTATTCAGCGATGCTTCATTAGGAAATCTTCCTGATGGAGGTACACAAGGGGGCATGTTGATCACACTAATGGGAAAAGGAGGTATATTCTCCCCCCTTTTACTGGCAGTCCAAGAGGATTCGACGAATGGTGCGAAGCACCCTTGCTGGAGAGACTCTTGCCATGTCGGATGGATTAGACAACACTGTGTTTCTTGCCACCCTTTATTCTAAGCTCACTACTGGCACCACTGGTCTAAATGCTCCAGCGTTAGTTTGTGTGACTGATAATCATTCCCTCTATGATGCTCTTCCATCAACAAAACAGGTCACAGAGAAAAGGTTTCGGTTAGATATATATGTGGTATCAAAGACACAGAAAGTGCTTTAGTCAGCAACAAAAGCTCAACTGGCTGACTGTCTTACGAAAAAGGGGGCATCACCTTTGATGCTTTTGAAAGCATTGAGTGAAGGGAAATGGGTGCTTACCTAAGTTGATTTTATTGTTTCTGTTGTTTAAAAAGACATGTATTTGTTCTCAAGAAACATGTGCTATTTATTTTTTTTATTTATAAAAGATAGGGAGATTGTTAACATGTTTCTCCATATACTGGGTTAACGCATGCGCAGTGTTTGTGGGCGGGAAGTGGGGATTGAGTGTTTCCGGTTTTTCCTCTGTGCAGTAATGAATTAAAAGTTGTGAACCAGAATAAACGTTGTCTTTTCACCTCCATTTAACAGTTGGACTCATTGTATTGGAAAACTGCCATTAATGGGATCAATATTTTTTTTCTTCAGAATGTTGGCAGTTAATTTTTGCCTTAAACTGCAGCTCTCCAGGGCTAGAAGCACTCATGCAGCCCTGAACCATGACGCTACCATCACTATTTAGTTGTCTTAGAGGTGTGTTTAGAGGGATCGATCTTTATGTTCTTCAGAATGATGGAATTTTGCCTCAATTAAACCGCAGCTCTCCACTGCCGGTAGCACTCGTGCAACTCTAGACCACACTGCTACTACCACTATTTAGTCGTCTTAGAGGTGTGTTTAGGGGATCAATAATTCTGTCCTTCAGAATGTTGGATTTAATTTTCGACTCAGATAAACCACAGTTCCCCAGTGCTGGCAGCAGTCCTGCAGCCCTAGACCATGACGCTACTAACTCAATTTAGTTGTCTTGGAGGTGTGTTTGGACTCCTTCTATTGGAAAATTGCCATTAATGGGATCAATATTTTGTTTCTTCAGAATGTTGGCAGTTAATTTAAGCCTTAACAAACTGCAGCTCTCCAGGGCTGGAAGCACTCATGCAGCCCTGAACCATGACGCTACTATCACTATTTAGTTGTCTTAGAGGTGTGTTTAGAGGGATCGATCTTTATGTTCAGAATGATGGAATTTTGCCACAATCAAACCGCAGCTCTCCACTCACTGCCAGTAGCACTCGTGCAACTCTAGACCATGACGCTACTATCGCTATTTAGTTGTCTTAGAGGTGTGTTTAGGGGATCAATTATTCTGTTTAGAATGTTGGATTTTATTTGTGCCTCAAATGAACCAGTTTCCCAGTGCTGACAGCACTCGTGCAGCCCCAGACCATGACGCTATTGCCAATATTTACTTGTCTTAGGTTTGTTTGGACTCCTTATATTGCAACATTTACACAGATACCTAGAGGGCGCTAACTTTCCAAAGTATTTTAAGCGTTACATCCCGCCCTTTTACGGCTTTTAGGACGTAATGATGTAACTACGTTCGTAAGTAACTCGTGCATGCGTATTAGCTTAGGGTGTTGTTAGCTAATAGTGATTTGGATAGTTAGTGTTAGCTGTCATTGAATGTATATTCTATCATAACAACATGACTGCAAATTGCATGTACATGTTGACGAGACAGGGTGAGTGACCGCCATAAACACCAATAACTTTTTTAGGCCAAGCAAAAATGATTACATAAACTTAGTAATTGGGAAAAAAAATACAGTTTTAAAACAATGGTGTTCTGTTAAACCGATAACGCTAACATAAGCTAATCAATGGTGTTTTTGTTATACTTGTTGCTTTGAAAAGTGCAACTGTGAGGACGCTGCAAACAGCCCTTTTAGGATGATCAATCATTTTCTTCTGAGAGTTGGAATTAATTTTCGCCTCGATAAACCGCAGCTCCCCAGTGCCGGTGGCACTTATGCAGCCCTAGACCTTGAGGCTACAATCAATACGTTAAGACTACATTCCAGAGTCCACAGCCCTTAAGCTACATCAATGCAGTATTTACATCATGTAGAATTACTGTATATTAAAACAGGTAAAAAAAAAAACGAGGCTCTCACTTGCACATACACCACAGCTGCATCCAGAAAGCTGCCCACGTTGACGGTTTACTGACGGAAGAAAACACCCGACTGCACAACTGCAGAAGAATTAGCTGCCATTTTTCCTCGTTTTAAGTGAAGTAGAGCATCAAGTTTCTACAAAGAGGACAGAAAGCAGTGAGACAAAAAACAAAAGGCAGGCATGTGATGGAAACACAAATGATTTAAAAAAAAAAAAAAAAGAGTCAATCCCGGTTTAAATAGACTACAGTCTCTAATTGTGTCTTCAAAACATAGAAATAAGAGTTACACATGGACAGGCTCACATACAAACAAGTGTTTTACATTTAGTGCGGCTCTTGCAATACCCACAATATATATATATATATGAAAAAAAGAAACAAGGAGGGGGGCCTCATCTGTAAAACACATAGCTTTGTTTGCACCATCAAAAACAGAAGCACCATTTTTCCTGCAGAATTCCTAAATAGGTATAAGAAAAGAAAAGATAAAGACAGGAAGTTGTGTTCGCCCCACAAAGCACCTTATTTGTGCGCATCACAGGATGCGCAACGTTGGTTAAGGTCATACAGTGGCATTAAAGACCCAATGTGGGAGTCCAAATGCAGCACCTAGAGATTCCCCTCATATAATATATATTTATATATATTTAGACAGTATATTTTATAACATTAAATATAGCTTTGTGTTGGCGCTGGAGAGAAAGCCTTTGTACAAAACAGTGTGTTAGTTTCACTCCCAATTTTTTTTTCCATACGTGTGAAACAGGAGAAATAAAAACCAAAAAGGGGGTCTTTACAAAATGTCCCCATCTCATTTCTTTTGTATTTTTCAGTTGTGTTTTTTTTTTCAAATGTAGGAATAAATAAAAACCAGGCACTGTCCAATTTAGCACCATTGTTTTCTGACAGTGAGCGACACACTATTGCATTCTACAACGTCAACACATTTCCAGATAAACAGAACAAAAAAGGCGAATGAGGGACATAAATATATAAATCTAATACAACTGTACAGTCAAGAGAATCATATTCACAGTACAAACACAAAAAAGGACAATCAAAAGCAAACCAGGAGGAGGTGTGAAGTAGTCCAGTAATTTGTTGTGATGGGAAAAAAATAAGTTTTACCAGTGTGTGAAGATGTATATTTAGCGTCCTAAATCATGCTCTTAGCACCCAGCAGCACAAATAAATATACAAAGTTCATCTTAAGAAGAGGTTAAAAATGTCCTGCTTTGAAAAGGTTTCCGTCACACTTAGAAAAATTGACAACAGGACTAATAAATACAAAAAAACCAAGCTTCAGATATTATTATTATTATTATATGAACTACCTGGATTCAACTTCACTTAACTTGGCAGCATTGCATCACCTGCCAGAGAAAATGAACACAGAGCACCATTTCTTAGCAGAGTAATCAACAGTTCATGGATTTAACTCTTTTTTTTTAACTAGGCGAAAATAAACACTTATTTGTTAGGAGTAAGCACGCTTTTACACCTCAAATATGTCTTATTACCTAACATCAGTAACACTCTCTGATATGTCAATGATAGGACATCAATCGCTTTGATAGTCAACAAATTATAGCTCAATTATTGATCAGTTAGATAGATAGATTTTTTTTAGGTGGGACCTAATTAAGTGAAAATATCTAAGTGGTTTGCACAAGCAGACAATCCTTTTATGCTACAAAAGTAACTATGTTGCAATCCAGTGTGAAAGCAGATCTAAATCGTTTCCTCATCTTGTTCATCAGTCAGATGTTTGGAATCATCACAACAAAAATCACACACACCTCAAATAGACACAGCTGTCTGAAGAGCAGAGCTCAATGAATAGGTCAAACAGGAAGTTGCACCTCCATGACAGGAAGTAGTGTGCTTGTTGATTTAATCATTTGCACATGAGGGAGAGATAGAACTTAGCAGCTTGATGTTAACACTCATTGATTGTTACTAGAGTTTAACCGCAGCTTTAAACCATGTTTGTGAAGGAAACAATGTGAAAAGAAATATAACACTTTGCAATTCAAAACATGACCGGTTCCGTTGATTCTGCTCTTGGTGATCACATCTGTGTGTTTGTGCGTGTGTCCCAGTACAGAAGCCGGTCCTGTAGTGCAGATGTAATTAAAGCACCAGTGAGTGAGGAGCAGAGTGCCTTGGTCCAACACCTGGATATTTGCATAGTTTATTTCCTGTTGAGGTAGTTTTCAGCAATTACCTGTAAAGTTGACACAAAACAAAGACATGATGAGCAACATACAACGAAGCATGTAAAATGCTCCCTTTTCACTACACACTAACACTTGGCTATTAATGCTTTTTAAAAGTCAAAACTGGGTAATGTGAGTTACGAGGTATGAGTTCTGATATCAGGTCAACCGAGTTGATACCTTATGGTCAATTTATACCATTGCTAATTTGTCGAGCAGATTTACCTTAGTAATATTTGAGGAGACAAGACATTGACAAAAATTTAAACGTGGCAGCGTTGGCTTACCATCCGTTTGTGCTGCAGTATTATACTAAGTCTCCACTTTGCTGTGACTACGGCTGTCATCTTACAAAAACCTTGAATTGAAAATCTCAGAAAATGTGGGGTTTTCAAAAACTGTAAGCCATGATTATCAAAATTATAACAAAGGCTTTGCAAATCGCACTTTGGATGTAATGAGTTTGTATCGCATAATATTTTCACAGCTGCTTTATTTTTCTCCACGCTTTGAACCATGCGCTTTCCACAATGTTGCGGCTAACTTACAGATTTTTATGGGTTCAAAAGCTTCACATGCCGCCAATAAATTTAGCCTCGTCATATTAGACCAATAAAATTGCAGAACGGGTCACGGTGGACCAATTAAATTGTTCACATTAAATCCAGCGCACTCACACAATCATTCAGTCAGCCATTTAGCATGTTATGGACTCACCCTCCTCATGGAGAAGTAACATGTAATTTACATATTTAGTGTTTCAATGTGTACACCTGCATTTTAAACAACCCCTGGCAAAAAATGATGGAATCACTAGACTTGATGTTAGATGTTCATTCATTTGCTTAATTCTGTAAAATCATTCAGTCAGCCTTTTAGCGCGTTATGGACTCACCCTTATCATATAGAAGTATCATGTAATGTAAATATCTAGTGATTCAATGTGTACACCTGGGTTTTATACAACCTCTGGCAAAAAAAGATGGAATCACCAGACTTAACGGATGTTCATTCCTTTTTGTAATTTTGTCCAAAAAAAAAAATTATTACAGACATGACACAAAACTATAGTCATTTCAAATGGCAACTTTCTGGCTTTAAGAAACATTCAAATAAATCAAGAATATAAATTGTGGTAGTATCAGTTTCACTTTTACATCAAGTGGGGTAATGAAAATATGGAATCACTCAATTCTGAGGAAACAAATATGGAATCACCCTGTAAATGTTAATTTCCAAAGATAACACTGGCGTCAGATTAAATCTGTTCATTAGTCGGCAGTTGAAAAGAAGTGTTCACACCTTGTCGAGCTGTTGGATTAGGTGGATTGGCATGAATCCCGGCTCTAACACGAGATGTAATTGAGACAAAGGAGACAGGAGAGGATTATCAAAGTTCTTTAAGAAGGTAAATGATCATGCAATGTTGCAAAATATGTTGATTGTTCAGTCAGCTGTGTCTGAAATTTTGACCAAGTACAAACAACATGGGTTCGTAAGGTAATTAGCTTGTAAAAGGCAAGCATACTGGTAGACCAAGGGAAACAGAAAATGGGTCAAGACGTAAAACTTCAAGCAATGTCTTCAAAACGAAAACATGCACAACAAATCAAATGAACAAAAGGGCGGAAACTGGAGTCTCTGTATGTGACAAAACTGTAAGAAACCGTCTAAAGAAAAATGGGATTCCCATCCATCCATTTTATACTGCTTGTTTTGAATGCAAAAAAAAAAAAAGCTAAACGAAAACTGTCATTAACATCCAAACAGAAAAAAAAACAGGTTCCAATGGGCGATTCAGTGATTGGGAAAGGTGATGATGCTAAAACATTTGTTTGGTGCTGTTCTAATGGGATTTATGAAGACGACTGCCTGAAGAAAGCATGTACATTTCCAAAGCCATTGATGATATTGGGCTGCATGTCAGGTAATAATGTCACTGGGGACATGGCTCTAATTACACAGTCAATAAATGGTACATTAAAATTTTGGACACTTTTCCTATTCCATCTATCGAAAGGACGTTTGGGGATAATAACATCATTTTTTAAGATGATATTGCATCTTGCAATAAAGCAAAAACTGTAAAAAGTTTCCTTGAAGAAAGATACATAAGGTCAATGTCATGGTTTGCAAATAGTCCTTATCTCAAATCAATTGAAAATCTGAGGTGGAAATTGAAGAAAATGGTCCATGACAAAACTTAAACCTGCAAAACTGATCTGACAACAGCAATCAGAGAAAGTTAAAGCAAGATTGATGAGGAGTACTGTCACTCGATAAGTCTATGCCTCAGAGACGGCAAGCTGTTATAAAAGCAAAAAGTGGTGCAACAAAGTACTAGTGGTGTGTTGTTTTGTTTTTCATGGTTTCAAAGTTTTTCCCCCTCAAAATTTTGTGATTTCATAATTTTTTCACTGTTACTGTCCAACACAATTTATTTTCTTGATTTCTACATTTAAAACCTTTCTTTGTGGTCTAAATGCAGGGCCGACTTAACCCAAGGGGGCCATGGGGCTGAGGGGGTCCCTCCCTCCAAGCTCAACATCCCCCATCATCATGATTTCAGCAACAATGCAAATACATCACCTATTTCACAAATGTTGTATTTATGAATACATCTCCTTCGCGAAGACTGCCTGTGTTTTAGCTCAATAGTGGTACGCTGGTCTTTCACACGGGCGACGAGGGTTCGAGCCTTGCTCAAAGCAGTAGAAAAAAAGAACTCAGCGGACTGAGAGAGAGCGAGACAGAGAAAGAGAGAGAGAGCGAAAGAGAGATTAAGAGAACACAATCACTAGATTGACAGCTATGAACACCAATCATTGCATTCCATCGACAAAATCGGGGGCCCCTGGGCTTCAGCCCAGGTAAGCCCGTGCATTAGGCCGCCTTGTCTACATGACATGTAATGGAGGTTCTTTGGTCAAAAATTTGCATAGATGGTATTTTACAGACCATTTTCGATGCACCATTTTGTGGGCGGGCCTTATCTACGTACCTCCACATCGACTGCGTCTTCTCCCCATCAGCCATGTTGTAGCTTTTAGTGCTTTCATAGCAAGTCTACTTACAGATATAAGTGAGAACTATACGCTACTTTGTATTAGAACAGGAGAAGAAGCATGTGCATGCACGAGACAGTCTGCCCCACAACAAGAGGACAGAGAAAAAGAAGAAGCTTATTGACTACAGCGAGGACAGACGCCCGCAAGGCGCTCTGGGTACATTTATACCATATATGGATATTTAACCTGCTGACATTTTTCCCAACTGGTGACTCAAAGGTTGCGCAAATTCCAAACAGATCGTTGGGAAGAAGTATGAAGGAAGGCAGGATTGTTTTATAAATATCTCCGCAATGCCTCCATTTTCAGGACTTATGCAGATCCCTAATACACACAGTAATACAGTTGGTTTTGCATATTAGGGCCCCTTTAAGCCAGAAAGTTTCCATTTGAAATGACTATAGTTTTGTGCCATGTCTGTTATGTTATTTTTTCTACAAAATTAAACAACTGAATAAGTACACTCCAAGTCTGGTGATTCCATCATTTTTGCCATAGGTTGCAGACTTATGCATATGTGTTTATGTACAAAATAAAATATGTCCAAAACTAGGTGGTTGGGGCTAATATTTAGGTGTACTCTATAGTCTAGAAATTATGGAAAGTCAATTCTGCAATTTTACAACTATGGAGATAATATCAGTTTTTCTACGGTTATAATCCCCAAAAGCAATTATTGCTGACTGACAAGTATTTTATACATCACACCTAACACTGGCGCTGACTTCCTCAAGCGTCTAAGTATCTGACTTCTGGATGTCCTGAGGCCAATGTGAAAGCAAATATCCCACTTCACTGGGTACTCTATAAAAGGCAAAGTTTGACAAATGCCAGCTCTTCTTTTTCGGCTCAAATGTGGACTTTTAGCAGGTTCTTTGTGCAGGAAAGTCTACTGGGACCCTCAAATGTTGTAATTTCTGCAAGTGTTGTCTTAAGGTGTGTCTACATTATATTAAGCGTGAAAAGTAAAAGCCATGTGAAGCTGGGACTGTGCAGTGGAAAAGGGGCAAAACGTACTGTCACCGATCAATCAAGAATAGTCTTCTTACCTTGTTCGTTTAGAACAACAAACTCAACATGTCTCTCTCCTCTCTGATTTCCCTCTACACCGCCCCCCCCGTTCCCTCCCCCCAAAACCTATCTCGGTCGAGAGCCAGGGAGTGAAGAGGAGGTGCTGTAGGCGCCATGCATGCCCTGAGTCCTTCGCATGCTGCTGACGCCACCACCTGAGCTACTGGGTGGCGTCGGTGGAAGGCGGGGGGAGTAATGTACTGCGAATGGACGAGACGAGGAGGAAGAGGATGAAGAGGAGGAAGCAGTAGCAGAGAGAGCAGCAGAGGAGGACGGGGTGAAAGAGGAGATGGTAAGAGTGAGGGACGAATGCGCCCTCTGGTGATGGAGAGAAGAGTGGGAGAGACGGACGGAGTGGAGGGAGTCAGACCGAGAGGGTGGTGGGGATTCGGCGTGCAAGGGAGCACTGTGCAGGGGTGGCGGCGGGGGCAGCAAGAGCGTGGGAGTAGAGGGGCTGTGCAGCACCGACTGGGTGCGGCTATGCTGGGCCTGTGACGTGGAGGAGGAGGATGAGGGGAGAGGTGAGGATGCGGAGGCCAGGCGCATTGAGGCGGGCTGGGGGGTGGTTTGTTGGGAGGAGGAGAGACTGAGCAGAGAGCTGAGGCCTCCTGAGGTGGGCAACGACGCCCCAAACTGATGGGAGGACACCGAGGGAACCGCATGATGAAAGATACCTGCAAATCATACAGTAGAAATGGAGGGAGGGGATAAAAGTGTCAAAGAGGAAGAGGAGGGGGGGGGGGGGGGGGACAAAGAGAAAAGCGAGGGCTGAGCAAGGTTGTGCATAGCGCCAAGCAAGCACACAAAAAGCAAACAGAGTCAAACCACTGTGCCTTTAAAAAGAACCCGATCTGATTTCATTGAAACACATGCTTGTAGATAATTTAGTTTTGCAAGTGACTTGACTCTGACAAACTACCACCAAAACAAACACCGACAGAAAATAGCCAACATGTCAAAGGGCAAAGACAATTGCAGATGTTGACTGTTTTTTCCAAGGGTGTTTGTATCTGCAAGCAAGCAGCCAGTGGAAGCAAGGCAGCATAGCCAGCCTTTCGCAGGCCCTTGGACCTCCACTTACCTCACCATTAGCAGACCCATCTTTCATATGACGAAACCCGACAAACACGATTCTCTTTTTCTGAGTGCTAAATTAAGAAGAAAAAACAACATGCACTAACCTCCTGCTGCTCCACCTGCCAGCCCAGCGGTAGAGAAACTCCCAAGGCCAGAATGTCCGTTGACCAGTCGTGTGTTCCCGCCTGCATTGGAGCTTCCTGTTTGGGCGCCGAACAGTGACTGTAGGACCGAGGTCCCTCCCAGTGGAAACTGTGAACCTAGGTACTGACCAACAGAGGATCCTGTCGAGGAAACTGTGACAGCGCTGGCCCCAACTTTCCCACTAAGAATGCCCCCTCCATTGCTGGCGGCAGCAGACATGAAGAGGTTCTGGCTGGAGTGGCCACCGCTGGTCTTTAGCTCCCAATCGCGAGGGGCCTTCGGTTTCTGTAGAGCCTGGCGTGGCTCAGAAATGCTTCCGCCCTGGGTTCCGCCGCTAGCACCACTGCGGTTTCCAGTTTCTTGACTCAGGAAAGGGTTGGGGTAGTTGGATAGCTCTCCATCGCTACACTTCCTTGGCTGCTGATGGTGTTGTTTGTAATCAGAGTCTAAGTCCCGGTTTGAACCTCCCATTCCAAACGGAGATCCTCCTTGTCTAAGGTCTGAGTTGGATTGCTTGGGGTCAGAAATGGGTGAAAAGGTTGACTTCCATTTGCTTGTAGAGGACAAGGATGAGGAGGAGGAGGCCTCACTACCTGTGCTGTTACCACTGCTGTTTCCAGACTTCCTGCCTAAAAGACAGAAACAGTAAATATTAAGGAACATGAAGAAGGAAAACTATTTCAAGCATTTTTATTACCTCTTTCATTTTCCCCTATTCTATTGTGTCCATCTCTGCTTTCCAAGGAAATTGTAGCAATTTTTCTTTCAATTCTAGATGGAAAACCACAGAAAAATTCAGGTATTCAATAATCTCGGCATACACTTTTACACATGCAGTTTGTTCCCTCTCTGCTTGTGATCAGTGTAGATATTGTGGCCTTTTTTTGCTCAGTTTAGTTTAACCCTTGTGCAATCCCAGGGCCCAAAACGGGCATTTGTTCCCTATATGATTGTTTAGTTTGAAGGTTAGTGGTCTGAAATTTCGCCAGGGTTTTGTTAGAATAGGATATAAAATTATACAAATTTTCTCTTAAGAACTCTCTCCTCCCCACTGACTCCCATTACAAATGCTATTTTTAACTGACTGTAATGCTGGTATATTACTGTTTTCCCATAAAAACTGAATTAAAACAACAAAACAAGAAAATATTGTTTTGATATGATTGCACTCCTTAACCATCAGATGATGCCAGATAACCATCATGCAAAATTCTCAGGACTTGGATGAGTGTAAATGAGTTTAACTACCATTAAATTGCTAAAATGCAATGAAAGTGATCTTGGGCAGTTATACACAGGTGAAAATAAAAAAAAGTAGAAATATCACACAGGTTTGTTTAATACAGCAATTAAATTTACAAGGTGAAATTAGTATATGACATAAGCTCATAGGATGCAACTGAAGACATTTCAAGCCTTATTTTGATATACTGTTCATGATTATGGGTTACAGCTAATAAGAACCTCTGATTGAGACTCTCAGAATATTTGGGGTTTTCAAAAACTGCAAGCAATGATCATCACAATTTTAACAAATAAATACTTGACATATCTCACTTTGCATTTACCACAAATTAGTTTCTCATTTGAAATTGAATTGCTGACATGAATGAACTTTTGCACAATATTCAAATTTGAGTTTCCCCCGTATACCACAGCAGATATTTATAAAAGACTTGTGTGAACTCAAACTCAACCAAGTTATGACTGCTTTCACTCTCATTATAGCTTAGTAGGCACTAAAACTATTTGTTTCTACTTGTCTATTGAATCAAAATACCTTTGAGGAAAAATAGAGGAAAATAGAGAAAAAGAGAGGAACATTTCTATTAGCAAAAAGTGCAGGAATGCGAATCCCGAAAGAACATTTAAAAAAACAAGACCATGCTTCCGGCAATTGGGTGTAATTCTACACTATTTTACCTTTAGATTTATTATCATCTACCAACGTCTTTTTGACACTTACATGTCCCTCGTATTAATCTACCCCAGATTTTTTTTTTTTAGTAGATAATTTACTACCATTATCATTATTGAAAATGTTATGTAAAATTCTATAACATGCATGCAAAGAAGTCCGAAAATTTTTCCCATTTGGCAACTGTATCCTGTAGCCACGCCCCCTAGGGTAATTTACTTCCAGTTTTGTGACCTCTGTTTACAATCGGTCACGTCAAAAATATACCTTGTCCCTGGCTACTAATAAATACTGTAGAACTACAACTGTTTCGGAACTAACAGTGTTGGGAATTATCCAAATATGATTAGCAGCAAAGTGGACAGCCGGGAACGGAGAGCTAACGGAAATGACAGCAAGCTAGTTTTGGTGCTCCTGATCTTCTCCCTGTCCTGCAACTCAGTGTGGCGTTTAAGCGAGAGGACCAGCGAGTACCTGCGGCTGAGGCGACCGTTCAACACATTTTGTTTATATCGTATTTTTATTGATATTTCATTTTTAAAAAACGCAGAAGTGATATTTTAACACAAAAAATAAATGTGTAAAAACACGGATTTCCGCTTTTTCGCAGCAATTTTACATGTCTGAGATCAATGTTGTCGAGAATTATTGACCTTTTAATGGTTATAATTACACAAAATTCCACTCTGCAAAAAATAGGTGTTTCCTCAGAATGATAGTATTGTTTCGAATCCTGGGAAAATGTGTTTAAAGCAATACAAAATTGTTACAAGGATAACTCTTGAACCACACGTCAGATGTCTAAACTTGACTGTACTAATGAATGTTGGTGACTTCTACTTAGAACATGTGCTTTTGTAAGGTTTGCAAACGCAAAAATTAGTTT
The DNA here is from genome assembly GCF_033978785.1 of Entelurus aequoreus. Lineage (NCBI taxonomy): Eukaryota > Metazoa > Chordata > Actinopteri > Syngnathiformes > Syngnathidae > Entelurus > Entelurus aequoreus. The sequence continues at coordinate 23,617,944 of NC_084757.1, forward strand.
TTTCCTCAAAATGACCGTATTGTGCTTTGAATCCTGGGAAAATGTGTTTAAAGCAATACCATTTTTTATTGGTATTTTTTGGAAATATTGTATATTTTGCATTTTGCCCTTAATAAAAACAGCTATTTTTGACAAAAAGGTCATAAGACATGAAAAAAAGATTTATGGCATTGACTTATGAAACTTGTGTGCGGGACCTTTTTGGATCCTAAGAGTAAGTGTGTATAGTCAATCTAAAAACTTGCACAAGGGTTAATACTGGGGTCTGTCAATGAGACTAATTGAGGACACGCAGATTAAATCGTCAGTTAGCAGCTGGTTATTCATTCAATAACACTTGGTGAAAAGAGAACAGTTGACTCAACTTCTAGTAATAACTTTACCGTGAGCTGGAGCCGTCAGCAGGGTATCCTGAGTCATCATCATCAGAGCTGGGGGCGGAGGAGTAGTGACCTGTACCATTCACCTCCACAGGGCGCTCTCTCTTCAGGACAGGAGGTTGGCCAATTTCAGTCCTGGCCGGGCTGCGGCTTGATTGCTCTGGCGACGAGATGGCAGAGATCTCCAGAGGTTGGTTTATGTTGCTCACCTGGACAAAAATCACAAACATTGAGTTATTTTTCAACTTGACGCTCTGGTTGTCAAACTTGTTTCATTGAGCAGCAACAAAACTGCCGTCCTTCAGTGACTCACCATGGAAGTGATGTTGAGTGGTGACCCAGAGGAGTGGTTGTTGGCGTTGATCCCAGGGAATGATCTCCTCTTAGGTGAGCCGCTGGTTGCCATGGCCGCTGTGGAGCCGCGCTTCCGCCTCCCCCGCTTACGTCCCTCTTGAGAAGCGAGGCAGTGAGCGGAGTGTGATGACGACACGTGCGCCGGTGTGTGACTGTGCTGTGTGCCGGGGGACTGGTGGTTGTGGTTGCCGTGGTTACTGTGGTATCCCTGCTTGGCTGAGCTGCCGGCGTGATGGTGGAGGCGTGATCCTCCGGCCACGCTGCCTCCGCTGCCTGATGACGAGGAAGAGGAGGACGACGACGAGGATGAGGAGAAAAAGATTCTCCTCCGTAGTTCATTGTCCTGTGGTTCCGTGTCAGAGTCTGCTTCTTGGCATTCTTCGCCGCCATCTTCCGGAAGCATCCTAGGAGGTCCGTCTGCATAATGAAGAACACCCCCAGTGCTGATTGGGGGGCTTTGAATGGGACCTCCTCTGCTCAACGGTCCTGCCAGAGGTGTGTTTGTGTTTGGAGGCGATGAAGAAGCACCATTTTGATCCTCTGGGTGTAGACCTCCATTCATGAGCCCTGAGCAAGATGAATATCCTATATAACATATTGATAATAATGACAATAGGCAAGAATTTGAAAACCCACACAAATAACCAGCAGTCTACAGATATTTCTTACCATTGGTTTGACAGGCCTGAGACACAGGACTTGGAGTACTTCTCTACAACAATAGGAAAAAAAGCAAATTGTGATACAAAATAAAGAGTAAAACATAGGACTGATTCAATAACAAATGTTGCGCGACAATATATTGTCCCACAAATTATTGGGAATAAACAATATTATCAGTATCATTTTGGACCAATTTAAGCACTAGTGTAATCATAATTATATATAATAACGATAATGCATGTAACCCAATGCTATGTCGGTGTCAGAAGCTAGCAGTCCCGCCTCTACACACAGAGACAAATATTGAGGATAAATGAGAAGAGGGTTCACTTCCTTAATTTATTTCTGCTATTGAACAAACGGCCTCAGGTGCTGGGAGCCAAACCGAGTAAAAACCTATTGCACCCTGTTTGAATGTGGGAGATGAAGAAAACAAAAACACGAACATGGCAATTTATTGATATCGGCAAACTTATCAAGTTCGATTCATTGACTTATCGGCCCAGGAGAGAGAGCTGCATGATTAATCAACAACAAATAAACATTGAGGTTTTAATTAGTGTGATAATGTAACTGCAAGAGGCGGGGTTTTTTGTTTAGTTTTTTTCTCTGCCGGCATTGGAGTGACAGACATGTTCACCAATCAGAAGAATAAGACCATAAAAATAAATATAAACTGTTTCGGGCGTTAGACCGTTGTTATCTGTTCAAGCCGCACAATTTTACATGCATGAAATGATTTTATCCCATATGCCTTATCGTGCCTGGGGACAGGCCACAAAATGCGTAGTGAAGCCTCTGTTGTCATTGTATAAACAAACACTAAAAATATTTGACCAAAAACCAATGAAGCATCATAACTACCATACTACCCAAAAATATAACATGATGAGTTTTGATCATTTTATACATTTCTCATTTTTAAAAGCTATTTTTAAGTGTCTTAATGGATTAGCCCCTAATGTGATGTGTAAAGAAATACATAGATACAGTAGTGAAGGTGTGCAGACTCGAGCTGCAGTCGGTGGGTGCTGTAGAGTGAAAAGATGCCGGACCACTCTGGGTCAGTCTGCGTTCTCAGTGAAGGCCTCACATCTGTGGAACTCTTTGCCACTGGAGTTAAAGTCACATTGAAACATTAAACTTTTCTCCACAAAACTGAAAAAGCGTCTAAAGTAAAATTAGAATTGTGAGCATTAGAACTGGATGTAGTATGGACAAATGGGGCCAATTATTTTAATGTATTTTTTTTGTACTTGTCCTTTAGTATGTAATTTTCACTTTTCTTTAAAATACTAACCAGGGACGAGGGTTGCAAATTAGCCTGTGGCTAGAAGTCCTATGTACCGTACGTTGACATCGGCTACCTATGGGTAGCAACGTTTAATTGCACTGTGCCTGTCAAATAAATAATAATTGTTGGTCTTGCGTTTGTTCGTCTTTCACTTCCAAGAGGTAGAAAGATGTCCCACTCTTTATGTCGTTCTCAGCACATGAGCGCCTTTTTTTAACAGTAGTATTTACTGAACGTAGTGAGCCCTTTTTTTTTTTTAAAGTCATTCACAATCTCTGTCTCGGTCGGAGGAAAGTGGGACGCCAGCTTTACACACACAGGAAAGTACAGACAGCCTCCTTACTCGCCGCAAAGTAATAAAATTTAGGAAGAAAAAAATAGGATTACAAAGTCAAATGTCCTTTTGTGGAAATAGTTCAGCTTCAAATTAGATGGTCAATATTAGCCCATCAACACGGACAACCGAGCGAGAATGCAGTGATCGCGTGTCGGCAAGAAACAAAAAGACAATGTCCGACCTAGTTTTCTAACTTTAAAATGTTCAATATTTATCTAAATAACATTTTTGCTTACAGAAATTAGTCAATGTTATTTGTTGTTTATTTATTTAGGATAACAATGTTATTTACCTTCCAATTACAATACCATGGTAAACAATTCTACAAAAATGAGAAATAAAAGTTGATATCCTTATGAATGGGTCCTTGCATTATATTATATGTTATGATTACATTACATTATAAACACTGTATAGTGTTTTATTCATAATTTTTTTCAGTTTAAGAGCTTGAATGATGTATAGAAAAGCTTAAGTCAAGCCAATTATTTTTGAATGTAAATGATTGCATTTGTTCTGTGTGGCACCTTGAGACAATAATATGTTGATTGACAGTCTAGAGGGGGGTCAGCAACTCGCGGCTCTAGAGCCACTTGCGGCTGTAAAGCGGCGCCCTGGTGGCTCCATGGAGCTTTTTCAAAAATTTATGGAAATGGAAAAAAATGGGGTGGAAAATATATTTTGTGTCGTAATATGGTTTCTGTAGGAAGACAAACACGACACAAACCTTCCTAATTGTTAGAAAGCCCACTGTTTAATATGTTTATGCTTCACTGATGAGATTATTTGGCGAGCGCCGCTTTGTACTACTCATTTCAGCGGCCCTTGAACTCAACGTTGTGTGGATGTGACTCAACAGTTTGTTTACATGTATAACTTTTTTCGACGCTGCCACAGAAAGACGTGTTTTTATGCCACTCCTTTGTCTCATTATGTCCACCAAACTTTTTATACTGTGCGTGAATGCACAAAGTTGAGCTTTGTTGAGTTTATTGACTTGTTGGAGTGCTAACCAGGCATATTTGGTCACTGCATGACTGCAAGCTAATCGATGCGAACATGCTATTTAAACTAGCTGTATGTACATATTGCATCATTATGCCTCATTTGTAGGTATATTTGATCTCATTTAATTTCCTTTACTTATTTCCTCTGTGTATTTAGTTTATTTTTGTATGTTTCATGACACATTATCTGTATGTAATATTGGCTGCATTTCTGATAGTTGTTAGTGTGCCATGTTGTTCCAGACCACAACAAACGTTACAGAGCTTGCAAAGATTGTAATAAATCCATTAAAAGAAGACGTTTCCTTTAACTTGGACACACACATCTATGCCTTTGGTCATTCTAAGACAGTCATTTCCAGGAGTTATCTCACTCTCTGAGAAGTTTTACTAATGTTTTCCAATGTTGTAAAAATGTGTAGAATAAATATTACATTTCAACATTTCTGTCAACGAAGATTTGCATCAGCCTGCGACACATAGTCATTTTGATAGTAGGCTAATATAGCTAATTAGCCACTTACATCATGTGTTGCCAACATTATAACACTTATATAAGTCTTTTGATTTTTTGCGGCTCCAGACCGATTACTTTTTTGTATTTGTGGTCCAATATGGCTCTTTCAACATTTTGGGTTGCCCACCCCTGGTCTAAAGTGTCTTCTTTCACCCATTATTTATGCAGTTTTATGCTTCTTTGTGTATTAAATATAAAAATCGCAAATCGAATCGCAATCAGGTTTTTTCTCAAAATCTTGCAGCCCCTGCCCAGGCCTAGTAAAACATTTCACTGGGATGACAATGCTCACCAGCCTCTCAGCCCGACTAGGCAACACAACACTGGCCAGTGGAATGCTGACTGGAAGTTTGCTTGGGTGGACAGTGCTCAGAGGAATACTTATTGGAAGGCTTTTGATGCTGCTTTCTCCCTGAACAGATGGACTCTTCTCCTTTCCACCCTGAATGGAGAATTGTTTAAAATACGAAATCCAGTATAAATATATAAATACAATAAAGAGCATCAAAACATTGAAAGAGCCCAACATCTACCCTCTCAGTGTTCCTCTGTGTATCAGATGCATTAGGAGACAGGCTGCTCTGCTTGGCTCCAAGAGGGGAGTTCATGCCACCCATTTCCATCCTGAAATAATGATGCAGTTAAAGCGGTTTAATTAATCCACTTGAAAAACTATAGCAGTACAGACCTGTGTGTGGGCAGCCCGAGGCCTCTCAGGTGGCCAGAGGCCGTGGGCTCCTGGTTCAGATGCCTGCGCAAGGCAATTTTGGCTGGGGAGAAGCGTGTGTAATCAGGAAGAGCGTGGGAGATCTGCAGTCTCTGCCGAGCTTCAGGCATGGCAGACACCATGTCGTGGTCGGGAGAGATGGGGAGATAGCGTGAAAGAATCTCAGTCTTAGTGCTTGGCCGCTCAAAAGAAGGCGAGCTGGTGCCGTTGATGGGTCGTTCTGGGCTGATGCCATTAAAAGCTTGGGCAGAAGACAGGGCAAACTTGGAGGTGTCCATGTCTGCGGAGGAGCAGGCATCTGGGTTCTTTCTATAAGGTGAATCCTCACGAGGGCTGTAAGATTTGAGCTGAAGAAGCTCCTGCTGCCTTTGACTTTTTTCCAGCTCTACAATGCTGATCTGCAGACACCAGAGGGAGCCATTATGCAATTAAACAATAGTCTTAATGCATGAGAATGTCCTCTCCATACCTGCAACTCTAAGCAGTGCCTCTGCTTCTCAGAGATTTGTCTCCGCAGGGCCTGCTTCTCCTTTAGTAGATTTTCCAGACACAATGAGCCCCAATCTAGCTTCAGTTCCTCACATCGAGACTTCAGCTAGAAAAAAACATTTTTTTTTAAAAAGGCAAGATTTGGAAGGATGATGCTTTATTAAAAAAATCAGGCAGCAGGTACCAGTAGCAGGCTGTGGTCTTTCAGTAAAGCCATGTCTCTCTCGAGCTGTTTTGTCTGCTCTTTCAGCTGATGGTTATGAGCTGATATCTCCTTCTGAGCCTGCAGCAGGTCCTCCACAGTGAGAGCTTTCACTCCCAGCTGAAATACACTCAAAATGTCAAGTTTAAACAACACACAAGACCGTCCTTGATGACAGAAAGACAACACAAAGCAAGATGTTCCACTCAGAAGTTCTTTCTGCCTTTGCTGCAGTATTAAACATCCCATATTTTGCTAACTTTACTTTCTAATAGCGGTGTAACGGTTTTGTGGATACGGCAATATTTCGGTTTCAAAGTCTTCACAAAACTACCTTAACCCCTGATGGTATCAAACAAAGACTTGGTTTGTATTTCTTTCCGGTGCTTTAGCGTTGCGCGAGTCTGATAATAAACTACATCTCCCAGAATCCTCTGCGCAGCGCAGGGCACAATGCTGGGTGCGTGGAACGCCGTAAGCAGAAAGTAAAGTGTGTCGATGAGAGGAATTGTTTTTTTGGACATTTCCTGAAAAATGTCATCAAAATCTATCCATAACTCTTTGAGTAATATTGCTAACAAACAGACGAGCAAACCCTGGTGCAAACAATCTATTTGGAGGAGGTATGAAGTTGAAGCTTTTCCAATGCGACACAGAGCCAATGGGTCACGGAGATAAACGTGGGAAATATGAGGAAAATGAAAAACTATTTGATAAATCCTCAATCCCACCACCCTTGTTTCTACAGCTAGTTTCTCTGGATGTTAAAGGGGGGCTGGAGCCTGCAGCTTACACCCTGGATATGTCGCCTTCTCATAAACTGTGATCCGGGAAAGATATTTGAAGACAGCGAAGTCAAACATCAGTTTATGGGGTATTTACATTATTAAAAGTTAAATTGTTAGTTAACTGTTCTGAAAAACAACATATTCCAGACTAATGTAAACATGTCCACTGTGGAGGACACTGCTTGTCCAAAGTAAAAGTTGAAAGACACGAAAGGGAACATGATTGTGTTACACTGGATGTTTACATTGTCACTTTAAAGACAAGCAACTGTAAGTGTTTTTTTCTTTATAATATTTGCTTGAAACAGTCAATGTTCCTGCACTATTATGTTTGTAGTAATAAGCATGATTTGAACATTTTGGCATTATATTTGTGTTCAATTACAGTGTGTGTTTATTGTAAACATTCTACACACTTAATTTTACACACTATAACATTTTAAATGTATATATATATATTTTTAAACATATACTGCAATAATATCGCACCGTGGCCTTAATACAGTGATAATATCATGCTGTGAGATTTGATACCGTTACATCGCTACTTCTTAAGCATATGACAAACATGACAAAAATGTATTATCACCCTCACTTGGTCGCTTAGGGAGGACAGCATCGTGTTAAAAATAAAAAGGCTTCGCTAAGCATCTTAAAACAATGTCTAGAGCGAGACAACCATCTGTACATCTGCAGGTTTCTTCTTTTTTTGCAAATAAGTTATCATATTTTGATGTTGATGTGAGTGTAATGTTAGCATTATAGCTCACATAGCTATGCTTGTGTTGCCAACATGTATGTCCTTTCCCCCATTTAATGTTTTGTTGCCTTTTGTGATATATGGCATCTATTCCGTAAGACAAGTGCATAGTTAAAGTGTACGTGTAAAAACAGTATTTTTTTTCCCTAGCGACAAGCGTGGATAAACACAGCTCATTAGTTTTAAAACTACAGACACAAAGCAACAGCTTACCAGTTGGGGCTTACTAAAAGCACTTAAAAAAATGTCTAAATTCCAGAATCAAGGCTAGATTTTGGCCAACACAACTACAATACATGACTGTGGGGGGTCTGAAACCTATTTAAAGTTTATGTTGAAGAGGTTCATTTAGCCTACTAATGTGTATTTATAAATGGTTGATATATATAGGCTAGTAAGGTAATGTTTTGTACCTGACAAGTTTCGGCTATCTTGCTTCTGCAGCCTTCATCAGAGGTGTCACGTGATGTTAGCGTGACGTCATCTGTGACGTGTTATATGGATTGTTCCATCCCACCTGAAGTGGTGGGATGGCGGTGTCCCCTAGATAGCCGAAACTTGTCAGGTACAAAACTTTACCTTAGTAGCCTATATAAATCAACCATTTATAAATACCTATTTAAAGTTGTTGAAAAATACTTTAATATGGGACTTTTAAGGATGTTTCTCACCTCATCGAGTTTGGTCTGAAAGAGACCTTTGATTTTGTCCTTGTGAGCCTGGCAGATGGAATGGAGCTGCTCTGCCTGTCCAGACAAATCCCTGTGTTTTTGCTTTTTTGACAAAAGCGAGAATGCAGGCTATAAGACTGAGGATTGAGGCCTAAAATGCAACATATTTATTTCAAGGACAAATAATATAGCAACATTTCGGCTCACCTTCTCCTGCTCTAAAAGCTGCTGCAGGTTGGAGCAGTACTGCGGAGTCTTCATGTAGGCCATAAACTGGAGGTATTGAACTTTAAAGTTATCTGTCAACAAAACATGTGGGTGACATATAGTTAACATTGTGTTCTGGTTCCCTCATCCATCCCAGTTGGTTCTCGTGGGCTCACCGAGCAGATTTTGCAGACCAGGAGGAGTTGGGCTCAGCAACAGTTGATTGGCTGGATAGTGCTGAACTTTAGGAGGTAGTTGATAAAAGGGGCTCCGTGGTTGCAGGTATGCATCTGCACAATCAAAAAGCAAGAGTTTCAAAGCCAAACACACACTCGATCACAGCAATATCATAACCCATGCAAAAACAACGAATGTTGTATTGTGTCCGCTGACCCTGAGGGGGTGCTGCAGAAAGGGTCTTGGCATGCAGCAAATCCAACGCGCTCTGGTTCTTCTTGTTTTTGTCAACAGCCGGTGCTGCCTTCTTGGGTCGACCTCTCTTCTTGTTGTTGCTGTTGTTGTTCAGCTTCCGACCTTTGGACATGAGCTTTGCTCGGCGGGGTTTGGCGGCAGCCTTAACCACTGTCACCAAAGGAGGCTGCTCCTCCTCCCCACCAGAGTCCTGCTGTGGGTACACGTGCAGATCCGTTCAAACATAAGCAACACAACTATTATATTAGGAAAAGACCATTATACAGTAGGTCCTACCTTGTTTTGTTCCTTAGTTTTGGTGGGCGTGGTACTATTGCTTTTACTGTCCTTTGTATCTTTCTGCTGACGTCGCCTAGCTACCTCTTGCTCTTCCTGAAAGAAAAATGAAATAATATTTAGTGTGAGTTTGACCCATGTAAAATAATTACAGCAGCGTATTTATAACAGGGGAGAGGTGAAGACCAGGACTTACCCTGAGTTTAGGATTTTTGAGACTTGCAAAGTAGTTTTCAAGCTGAAAAGAAATGAAATCAATCAATGTTTATTTATATAGCCCTAAATCACAAGTGTCTCAAAGGGCTGCAAAAGCCACAACGACATCCTCGGTACAGAGCCCACATAAGGGCAAGGAAAAACTCACAACCCAGTGGGATGTCAATGTGAATGACTATAAAATTATAAATTAATATTAACAGCCTTTAAAAGAAGATTATATAGGTGTATCTATTTAAAATAGTGCTTACTATGGTGCGGTCTATGGTATGCAAATAGTAGGAAACAGGCTTTCCAGTCCAGGACACAGAGCCCCTCAGTGGCGAGAGCTCCACCACACGCATTATTGTGCCTATATCTACACAGGAACACAGAGGAACATCAAGGCTGCAGATCACTGGGTTGTTAAGATTTGAATGTCGGCCGCAATACCAAAATCTGGCACCACTTACCACTCAAATTTCGGCTGTTTATTCGAAAATTCAAGGGTGCAAATGGTTTGGAGGATACAATTTTTCCACCTGAAAAAAATACAGATTATTTTAAATGCTGATGCAATGTGAAGGAATGTATTTTTTTAAACTGTGTATTCCATATGCCAAGGGTGTCCAAACTTTTTCCAGTGTGGGGCTGCTTACAAAAAAAATTGAAGGACGCTTGGGCCACTTTATTTTCCTACAGTAAATACACTAAAACAAATAAGTCAATCAATGTATGCTAAACTATCTGAACAAAACATCCACATCCTCAATTAGTGTAATAGCTGGTCCAACCCCATTGAGATATTTAATATCTTCAAGGTCAAGCTTTAATTATCAGGGATATACGCACCCTTTTAACAAAAGGGGAACATTTCTATCAACACAAACAGCTACCACGCAAACCCAGAAGGAACATTTAGAAAATCAAGACTACATGTCCTGCAATTGCATTTCTATACTAGATTGTACCTTTAGATTCATTCTCATCTACTAACCTCTTTTGGCTTCTTTTTGACACTTACTGTAATGCACCACTTTTTTTTTTTGAGTAGACAATTTCCTATCACTATTATATTTGAAAACATATGATATACAATTCTATAACATGCACGCAAAGAATGTTTTCCATTTGGCAACTCTATCTTGTAGCCACATCCCCTCAGGTAAGTTACTTCCAGTGTTTTGACCTGGGTTTATAATCCGCCATGTCAAAAATATACGCTCTCGCTGGCTACTAATAAATACTCTAGAAGTGCAACTGATTTGGAACTAACAATGTTCAGATTGTAATCATCCAAATATGATTACCAAAGTGGACAGCCGTAAATGTGGGTCGAAGAGCGAACGGAGGCAACGAAAAATAAGATAGCTCAATGATTAGGTAACTAGCGAGCTTGTTTCGGTGCTCCTGATCGTCGCCCTGTCCTGCAACTCAGTGCAGCATTTAGGCAAGAGGAACAGCGAGTACCTGCCGCTAAGGCAGTCCTTCTCAAATAGTGGGGTGGGTCCTTGTGGGGGGGCGCGGTGCAATGCCGTACCAGAATATGATGAAGCGTATCTATTACTTGGCTTCACTGTAACCACGGTGGGAGATGAGGTGTGTTGTTTTCTTTAATGTTAATAAGCTTCCAATGTTATGCAGAGGTAAAGTTAACTTTCATTTTATAGACAAATTATAATATTTATTTAATTTAAAAAAATACTTGCTCTTTTGTCGCAAATAAATGTTTAAAAACGTGTTTTCGCGGAATAATCAATTTCCATGTAGCATAAGTTTACAAATAGCCACTACTGACCCAAAGTGCAGTACAATTTTTTAATTTTTTTAATGAAAATCAAAAATAAGTACAGACAAGGCTATAAATATACAGCTAAACGAACCAAACAATAAAATGGCAAAACACATTAGAAATAAAATAAGGAATATCCATAAAAATAGTAAAAAGTCATAAATAATAAAAATAAAAATGTCCAGCTCAGCATGTGTTAAATGCCAGCGCAAACAAGTGAGTTTTAGTTGTAATTATTATTCTTTACTAATATTATTATTTTGCCAACTAAATAAAACTTTTTTGTAATCATCAAAGATTATATACAATCAGCCGCAGAGGTCGTTGGCCATTCTGGTTTTCAGGTCCTTTTTTAGGAGGATTTGGCCCAATAAATGTTTTCTTTGTTTTAGTTTTTTTGTGTAATGTTCTAATCGGGGGTGTGTTTATTTTTTGGACTGTGTCACATGCTAATAAAAAACTGAGCTGCAGGCCGCACTTTGGCCACACCTGCTGTATGCAGTGACGGAATACACTGACCTTCCTTCATGTTTGCAAAACGTTCCTTCAGCTGGTGATCCACCTCGGGCCCGAAGGCAAAGTTATTCACGAAAATAATACTGGAAGACATGTGAAGATTTTAGCACAATGTAAGAGAAAAAGGTCATACAAGGATGAAAATGCATAAGGAGGAGTGTTTCAATCTGTTGTCAATCCTAACCTTGTGTTGGCAATTCGTTCTTTCCATTCTTCAGACAGAAAATCTCCCCTCTCCAGCTGAAAATGAAAAACGTTGAATTTTTGGAGCACTGACCATTGTTACTGTGCTTATTGTTAAACTTACTGTGTATTCCCCGTGTTTCTTCCCGTACCATTTCATCCACTTTTTAAACTCTTTGTCCATGGTCTGAAGAAAGAGCACTAACATTAGCAAACAACCAAATTAAGCAGATGCATGGCCGTAGACGACCACAAGGTCTCCCATCGAAACAGGGCATCTTCCAATGGTTTATTGTTTTACCAATGAAATTAGGTGTGGGATTCCCCAATGCTCAATTTTAGGCCCCATTCTTTTTAATCTTGCTTCTTGGGGAAGTCATTAAGGGACACATTGTCCACAGTTGCGCTGATGATACACAGTTGGATATTGCCGTGTCCCCTGATGACACAGTTGTCAGATACCCTTTTTAACTGCATTTTATGGACTGCTGTGAATTTCTTACAGCTCAAACAGGACAAAACAGAGATGTAGGTACTGAAGGCCAGAAAGAGTCTCTATAACAAAAATTACGAGATTTTAAACCAACACGATCCATAAAAATTCTGAACTTGATTTTTGACACTGAGCTGATTTTTATCCTACATATCAAAAATAGTTTTTTGTCATCTTACAGTAACAACAGCCCGTTTCTTTCTCAAGAGGTGTTAATGCATGCTTTTATCTCCTATCGCTTAGACTATTGTAATGCTCTGCTTTCTGGTCTACCCAAAAAGAGTATTAGAAATCTACAATTATTGCAAATCTCAGGTGCACGCGTACTGACGAGGACCAGAGGGCAGGAGCACATTGCACCAGTTTTTAAGTCTCCCCATCTGCTTCAGGGTCGATTTTAAAGCTCTATTATTAGTTTTTAAATGTCTTAATGGCTTTGTATCTATTTGACTTGCTTTTACAATATCAAGCCCTGAGGATATTTAGGTCCTCTGGCACGGGCCTGTTATCTTTACCAAATAAAAACTAAAAAAAGACCTACGGTGAGGCGGCATTTAGCCACTATGTCCTCCACCTGTGTACCAGCCTGCAGAGACTGTTGAAATGTATTTAAAAAAAAAAAAAAAGTTAGAGGCACACCTTTTTAATCAGGCTTTTTATTGACCAATTTAAACTAGACTTCTAGGTTCTTAATTAAATTTTTTAATTTTCTGTTTTATGGCTTACTATTATTAGTATTATTCCCAATATTTTATGTTTTTAATAATTTATATTATTTATATTCTAAAATATGATTTATATTATTTTCATTTTTTTTGTCCTTTCCAGCTCCTGAGGAAAATCATATTGTTGATGTAGATGCCCATATTTTCTGTACAGATTTACTTTACAAAAGAAAAGTGTGGGTTACTTCTCTTGTTGCCTTATTTGTATTTGACTTTATTAAATGGATTTATTTGAATGTTTAGTGCAGCCTGACCGGAGCACGAAGGGATAGAAAGAGAAAAAAAAGGAAGACAGAGGGGGAAATTGCCGGGACAAGAGGGGGATAAAACCGAGAGACAACAACAACAACAACAGAACAGCACCAGCAAATGCGATATGTAAAAATATGATGGTAAAAGTGATATAGCAAAGAAGCAGTTAGTGAAGTAAATATTAATAACACAGAAATGACAATGAAAATTATTACACTACCAATGGAGCAATACAAATACCAATAGAAATAGCCCTATTGATAATAAATAATAACAATAATTACTTCTATTATCAACAATACAGTTGTTTCAAACGCAACAGTGCATATATGTAATGATAACATGAAATACAAAAAAAAGCAGATAAATGGAGGGGAAGAAAGAGAAGCGAACTGTATTAACCTTGTAGATTGTTATAGCAACAATAGGTTAAGCATTGTCAGTGTGCCATGTGTTATCCAGTTTTCCCCAGGGGAACAACGTTAACATATGTTTAATGAAACGTGAATATATGCATGAGTGTATGTATGATTATGTGCTTTTATATGTACAGTAGGGGTGTAACGGTACACAAAAATTTCGGTTCGGTACGTACCTAGGTTTAGAGGTCACGGTTCGGTTCATTTTCGGTACAGTAAGAAAACAACAAAATATATATTTTTTTGATATTTATTTACCAAATTTGTAAACAATGGCTTTATCCTTTTAACATTGGGAACACTATAATAATTCTGCCAACGTTAATCCACATTAAACTGCCTCAAGTTGTTGCTCAGATTAAATACAATGACAAAACTTTTCTTCTACATATAAAAAGTGCAACATTAAACAGTTTCAAGTCAACTCATCATGCTTAATTTATTACAGCATTTGGGAAGCCTGTAGTTGATTTTTATTATGTAAATATTATATTTTTATCAACATGTGATAGCAGGGACCCTGCCATTCAAAACTAGGCTGCTGCATTACTAATGATTAATGTAACTAAAGCTGAAAAAATAGTACAATAGCAATAGGAGAGACTATTCATCCCTGAACACCATGGAGTTCATGTAGGCTTTATGATGCACTTACATTATTATATCAACTATCAGAGACAGAAACTCTTCATTTAACATAATGTCCTTTTTTGCTGCTTCAACACAGCTCAATCAACACAGAAAAAGGTAAAGTGAAATGACAGACAGACAGGGCTTTGCTGTCCGTAACACACAGGCACACGCACACCGCAAAATGAGCTAACGTTACGCTAAAAGCTAATTAGCCTTCACCTCAAGCCAGGACTGCGAGCGAGCTGAGCTGCCGATTAGGTTTCTAGAAGGTCAACGGGCTCATAGTGATGTTACTAGTAGTTGACTGGGAGGTGTTTATTATAATTTGGGGAGAGTCCGCTGCCTTATGCTCACCTGCTAAACACCTACCTGCTCGACGCTGGAGTACTGATTCCATGCGCTCTGAATACGCACTGCTGATTGGTTGTTACCGCTCTGAATACGCACTGCTGATTGGCTGTTACCGCTCCGTGTGTAATCAATCAGATGGTTGTGTGGGTGGGACAATGCTGGGTGCTGTGTAGAGTACCGACAGGGACATAGGCAGAACGCGGAGCAGCTTGTTAACACTTTAGCTTTTGGCTACTTAATATGTTCGTGTGGAATCTCGTTCGGTACACCTCCGAACCGAACCGAAACCCCCGTACCGAAACGGTTCAATACAAATACACGTACCGTTACACCCCTAATGTACAGTATGTGTGTTTTCAAGATCATGTTAATTTCAATCAATCCATCAATGTTTATTTATATAGCCCTAAATCACAAGTGTCTCAAAGGGCTGAACAAGCCACAATGACATCCTCGGTTCAGATCCCACATAAGGGCAAGGAAAAACTCAACCCAGTGGGATGTCAATGAGAATGACAATGAGAAACCTTGGAGAGGACCGCAGATGTGGGTCACCCCCCCCCCCCCCCCCTCTAGGGGAGACCGGATGCAATGGACGTCGAGTGGGTCTAGCATAATTTGTGTTTTTTTTCAGTGCCATGCCACATTTTGTTATCATTAGTGCTGTGTGTGCGCGTGCATTTTTGTGTTTTCTTCTTTTTTTGACCGTAGTAAAGTGCAACTTGCCTGTGCATGAAAAGTGCTTTATAAAAAAGTTTGATGTATTGATGTGTGTACTGTAACATTTGTGCAATAAATCAATACAATTACCTCTGCATAGGTTGCTGGAATATCTGCCTTTTCCACGCCATAGTAGTGTTTACAGTTGGTCGCTGCGGCAACCTGCAGCACCACCTGGCCCACGCCTGCAAAGAGAAAACACTCGAAAAATGAGAATTCCGTCATTTATTGGACATTTGTACAACATCACCGTAGTACAAAAAACTTACCGCTGCCAAGATCAACAAAGGTGTCATCCTCCATCATCTCCATCTCACCGATGATTTGAGCCACCAGGTCGAAAGACGTCTCCCCGTACACCTCCGGGGAGAAGGGCTCATAGTTGTTTAGCTTCTCCGGGTCGGTCACCGAATGGTTGTATACCTGCTGGAGGATGTGTCTCAACAGCCCGTTGGAAGGTCGCTTGTTCAGCTTCATGGGCTGAGTGGTCCCTTTCCACTTTAAAATGGGATTAAAAAGCATATTTCTATGAATTACCTGACCTTACATTACAAATGTTGTTTTCAAACTTTCTAAAGTGTAGAAGTTAACAACTACAGTACAACAAAAAATAAAAATTGACACATATATTGTCAAATATGACATTGTTGGTTTAGATTACACTGTAGATATGACATGAACATAGTACTGTTACATTATTTATTTTCTGTTACAAGTTTTATTGACTAATAACTCAAATCCATCTGCTTACCAGCTGGTGAATGCTGTCAATCGCCCTGTTGTATTTGTCACACAGTCTCTGCATACTCTCAAAACTATTACAATTAAAAACAACAACACAAATTGGTGACACTGTATCCACATTCCTTCTATCGTGTATTTTGTATGTTTTTCGCTGAAAATTGAGCGACACTTAAGGATCAGCCTAAACTGATCCCAATTAAACTTGTTTTTACACTTGGGAAAGTTAAAATGTCATTTGGAAAATGCCACTGCAGTTCACAAAAGTATTTTGATGGTGAGACGTTTGACCCTCTTCATTAATTCCTGTAGGGAAAAATGTCTTCAAAATCCTGAGAAGTCGAGCAGTGTCCAAAAATGATAAAATGACTATTATCAAAACAAAAACAGCCAATACTGTACTGTGAGAATATGCAATATGTATCTTAAAGGCCTACTGAAACCCACTACTACCAACCACGCAGTCTGATAGTTTATATATCAATGATGAAATCTTAACATTGCAACACATGCCAATACGGCCGGGTTAACTTATAAAGTGCAATTATAAAATTCCCGCCACACTTCCGGTTGAAAAACTCCTTTGGATATGATTTATGCGCGTGACGTCACAAAAGCAACGGAAGTGGTTGGACCCCATCGGACCCGATAGAAAAGCCTCTTGTTTTCTTCGACAAAATTCCACAGTATTCTGGACATCTGTGTTGGTGAATCTTTTGCAATTTGTTTAATGAACAATGGAGGCTGCAAGTAAGAAGATTGTTGTAGGTGGGATCGATCGGTGTCTTAGCGGCTAAGTACAATACTTACAGCAACACAACAAGGACTACTTACTACGCCTAGCCGATGCTTGCCGCCAAACCCACGGATGAAGTCCTTCGTCGCGCCGTTGATCGCTGGAACGCAGGTGAGCACGGCTGTTGATGGGAAGATGAGGGCTGGCTGGCGTAGGTGGAGCGCTAATGTTTTATCATAGTTCTGTGAGGTCCGGTTGCTAAGTTGCTAAATTAGCCTTAGCGTCGTTAGCAACAGCATTTTTAAGCCTTACCAGGCTGAGAATTTTTAACCGTGTAGTTACATGTACATGGTTTAATAGTATTGTTGGTCTTCTGTCTATCCTTCCAGTCAGGGGTTTATTTATTTTGTTTCTATCTCCATTTGAGAACGATGCTATTACGTTAGCTCAGTAGCTAAGTGTGTCACCGATGTATTGTCTTGGAGATAAAAGTCACTTTAAATGTCCATTTCGCGTGCTCGACTCTCATTTTCAAGAGGATATAGTTTTCGAGGTGGTTTAAAATACAAATCCGTGATCCACAATAGAAAAAGGAGAGAGTACATAGTTCTGTGAGGTCCGGTTGCTAAGTTGCTAAATTAGCCTCAGCGTCGTTAGCAACAGCATAGTTAAGCCTTACCAGGCTGAGAATTTTTAACCGTGTAGTTACATGTACATGGTTTAATAGTATTGTTGGTCTTCTGTCTATCCTTCCAGTCAGGGGTTTATTTATTTTGTTTCTATCTTCATTTGAGAACGATGCTATCACGTTAGCTCAGTAGCTAAGTGTGTCACCGATGTATTGTCTTGGAGATAAAAGTCACTTTAAATGTCCATTTCGCGTGCTCGACTCTCATTTTCAAGAGGATATAGTATCCGAGGTGGTTTAAAATACAAATCCGTGATCCACAATAGAAAAAGGAGAGTGTGGAATCCAATGAGCCAGCTTGTACCTAAGTTACGGTCAGAGCGAAAAAAGATACGTCCATCACTGCCTCTCAAGTCCTTCACTGTAACGTTCCTCATCTACGAATCTTTCATCCTCGCTCAAATTAATGGGGTAATCGTCACTTTCTCGGTCCGAATCTCTCTCGCTCCATTGTAAACAATGGGGAATTGTGAGGAATACTAGCTCCTGTGACGTCACGCTACTTCCGGTACAGGCAAGGCTTTTTTTTATCAGCGAGCAAAAGTTGCGAACTTTATTGTCGATTTTCTCTACTAAATCCTTTCATCAAAAATATGGCAATATCGCGAAATGATCAAGTATGACACACAGAATGAATCTGCTATTCCCGTTTGAATTAAAAAAAATCATTTCAGTAGGCCTTTAACTTGTATTACAAAATGTTTACAAAGCTTATTCACCTTCCCTCCTACCTTGCTGCTTATCGCCCTCAAAAGTGATGTTTGAAAAAATAAAAGGTAAACGTGATGCTAAGTGTTCATATATCCATTTCATTTGTCATTTATACATATTTTGCATTCATTTATGCATGTAAAACTATAATTATCAATTAAAAAGTGTTTTCTTATGACATTTTTGGGTCTGTGTAATGGACTCATTGGATTTACATTATTTCCTATGGGAAAAAATGTTTCATACGACTTGTAATTTTTAAATGGACCCTTTGGAATGCATTAATGAAGAAAACAGAGGTAGCACTGCAATAAATACATCTAATGACTATCACTGTATGCTTTGAAGTCGTGTATGTTATTTTGAGACCCACCACTTGGTGTCGTAGTCGATGAGTACATAGTTTTCCATTGCCAGTTTGAGGTCTGGAATCTCTTCGCACACCCACCTGCACCCACACACATACACACACATTATTGTACCTAAACCAGTCACACGGCAATAAAAAAAAACAGAGGAGTATTGAGTCAGGAGTCCACAGGCGTTGCTTACCGAATGGTCTCGATGATTTCTTGAGCAGCATCATGGTGTTTATCCTGGCAAGGGAAAGAGGTGATTAACTTTCTAGAACTTCAAATTATGACAGAAAGCAGTCAAGCAGTAATATACATTAATAACAACACACAGGCTGATGGCAATAGGATTACACATACACCTCATCATGTGTTTATCGCATAATTAATGACTAAAGGACTTAACAGGAAATAACTTCATTACGATGACAGTGGGATCTTTTTTTCTTTCTTTTTTTACCATTATACATGGATGACGCTTCTTAAGTCCAACGCAAAGAAATAGCAACAAACTTAAGACCTACTCTGGTGATGCCGCTGCAGAAGAGTAGCAGTGATGGAAAAGGAGGATAAATTTGATGTCAACCATAGAACAATAAATTAATCTTATTGCTGCTCAGTGTTGCTACGAGAGCATTAAACCTGCACTGTAATTGAATTGCTCCTTGCCAATAGTGTATGATAACATCACCACAAATCAATAGAATGACAAGCTCCATGGCAAATATATATCATGTAAATAATGAGAACGTGCTGCCGCGATATATAATGGTATAGGGATAGGACTGGATGATTATGGCAAAAATAATTATTGCGATTATTTTGATTGGTGTTGAAATCAAGATTAATAATACGATCATTAAATCATTTGAAATCATGAATATCTATTGTACTACCAAAACTAACTTTTAATAAAATTTAAAAGAGCAAATTATTAATTGGTAACAAATAAACAACAAGTACAAAAATTATAGTAAGAACAATACATTTAAAGTACCAGTGGAGTGGAAAAACAAGTTGCCTCTATATTGAAGCTATTGTCATATATATCTAATTTATGACACCTAAAGACTTCCAACGTTTGCGAATAAACAGATACGACCAAAATAGTATCAATCTCACAGAGATTCCCAACCATTTTGAGAGATAATGAGGAAGCCAGACACGTCATCGCGTGACGTAGTGGTAGGGACCGCAGATCCCTTCATCACCAAAAACAATGCAAATCGTGCAGACTTTGTGAGAGCCAACAACGTTTACTTTGGGCAAAATTTTGATCCAGAACCTTATAATGTAGATCCTGAGTATAAGGAGGATGAGCTACAAGTTTTAGAAGCTCTGCTAAACAAATCCAGCCTTAGTGAAACACTAAGCATCATGTAGCAGTATTGCTAAGTGCTAAACAAGAAATACAAACTACAAACATAATAAAATGACAGCTTACTGTACATTGTCTACTATCACTTTGATGACGACTAATAGGATGTCCATATCTTCCTGTTTATATGAACAATTAATCATGATGTACACGATTGGATATGGTTTAATGGATACAATGAAACCCAATTAAGCATAGGAAGTCAACTTGTTTTTCCACTTTACTGGTACTTTAAATAATAGCAATATGAAAAACAAATAAATCAGTTTTTCCTGCTTAAATAGTTTTGAATACCGTTTTTTACATTTTACACTTAGTTTACTGCCACAGAGTTTGTGCTTTTTGTGTAAAATAAAATGCAGTAACATTTAGTTAATTAAATGCAGAAATTCTCACATTTATTGGTGCAATACATCCATCCATCCATCCATTTTCTCTAGCTTATTCCCTTCGGGGTCGCTGGAGCCTATCTCAGCTACAATCGGGCGGAAGGCGGGGTACACCCTGGACAAGTCGCCACCTCATCACAGGGCCAACACAGATAGACAGACAACATTCACACTCACATTCACACACTAGGGCCAATTTAGTGTTGCCAATCAACCTATCCCCAGGTGCATGTCTTTGGAGGTGGGAGGAAGCCGGAGTACCCGGAGGGAACCCACGCAGTCACGGGGAGAACATGCAAACTCCACACAGAAATATCCCGAGCCCGGGATTGAACTCACGACTACTCAGGACCTTCGTTTTGTGAGGCAGACACACTAACCCCTCTAACACCGTGCTGCCCTGGTGCAATACATAGTTGGACAATTTTTTTTTACCAGTATTTTAAGTCAAAGTAGGGCTGGGCGATATGGCCTTTTATTAATATCTCGATATTTTTAGGCCATGTCACGATACACGATATATATCTCGATATTTTGCCTTAGCCTTGAATTAACACTTGATGCATATAATCACAGCAGTATGATGATTCTATGAGTCTACATTAAAACATTCTTGGTGGAGTTGCGTTATTCCCTCTTTAAACCAGGTGTACCCAATGTGGCACACCTGGCCAAATCTGTCCCACCGGTTTCTTCATTGATGGCATGTCCACAAGGCTAACTAGTTGCCATCCTTAAAATGTGGTGATCTTCAGTGCCTTATATATGCCGGTATGGGGCTAAACTCCACACTTGTGGTGCTACTGTACATTTAAAACCGCTGTGCTTGGCCCACGGCCCAATGGCATATTTTCACTTTGGCCTTGGAGGCAAAACATTTGGACCGTCTTATTAATCTACTTGCTAATGTTGGGTACAGTATTTTCCGGACTATACGGTGCACTTAGCCCTGCGATGAGGTGGCGACTTGTCCAGGGTGTACCCCGCCTTCCGCCCGATTGTAGCTGAGATAGGCTACAGCGCCCCCCGCCACCCCGAAGGGAATAAGCGGTAGAAAATGGATGGATGGATGGACGGTGCACTTAAAATCCTTTTTTTTCTCTCAAAACTTGACAGTGGCCCTTACAACGCTGTGCTTTGAATGTAAGGAATAAGTTTGGTTGAGCTTACCCACCTCGAAGCTATTTTATCTTGTACATGGTGTAATGATAAGTGTGACCAGTAGATGGCAGTCAAACATAAGAGATAAGTGTAGGCTGCAGTATGACAGGTCTCAAGTAAACAACACTAACATTTTATATGTGTCATTGAAAATATAGAATACACACGGCGCTCAAAAATCAATCAAAATGTTTTAGTACGACTTTGGTAAGCTATGAAGCCGCACCGCTTGATGGATTGTCGGCGCATTAAACATACGAGTATTATTATGGTGTGTGTATAAGGTAAGACATTATCTGCCGTTTTGTTTCACAATATAATGCAAAAGCAACTTTTCTTACCTTCTGGTACCTGTTAATCTGTATTTGGGACCTGCGTAAATCCTGAAAAATTGCGCGCGTCCGCAATGACGCCCCAGTCGATAAGCTTCTTTTTCTCTATTTTCCTGTTATGTGACATTCATCCTCCGATATTGCCATTTCTAATATAAAGTAGTGTAAAGTTCTTACTTATATCTGTCAGTAAACTCACCATGAAAGCGCTAAAACATACCTGCGGAGTGAGTTTACATTAGTCACCCACGGAACTTTAGTTATTAGAGCGTTCCGGTCGGACGTTTTTTCATGGGACACATTTCCTGTGTTGTTTCTGGATGAAGAGATGCTGCTCCGTTATTGATTTAAGTAAAGTCTGAATTTCATTAAAACAGTTAGCTCCATCTTTTGACACTTCTTCCACTCCCGTCCTTGCACGCTACACCGCTACAACAAAGATGACGGGGAGAAGACGCTGTCGAAGGTGAGCCACGTAAATAAGACTGCCCACAAAACGGCGCATCCGGAAGCGATTGTCAGAAAGCGGCTTGAAGATGATCTGTAAAACATAATCTATGCAACATTTTGACCAAAGAACCACCATTACATGTTATGTAGACCACAAGGAAGTGTTTTCCATTTACAAAAAAATAATAATAATATGACTTCTTTAATGCGCCCTATACACCAGTGCGCCTAATATATGAAAAAATATTTTTTTTTTTTTTAAATAGACCCATTCATTTGCAGTGCGCTTAATAATCCGGCACGCCTTATGGTCCAGAAAATATGTTACTTTCTGCTGTAACGCAGTTCAAGCTACACTTCTGTTAAGGTCTGTTGTTTTGCTACTTTACAATCAAGCTATCTTAGCAGAAAACATGGCTTCTTGTTCTCTCCTGAATTGTGGTCGACCTTTGGAGCAAATCTCAATCAACACATGCCTCGACTTACTCTTAAAATATCTACGGACTACAAGCACCTGTCGCAATCTGTGAGTGCCGCTGAGGTATGGTTTTATAGTTTAAAATAGCTCCCCAGCTGACCCCAGAAAACCCTAATAAAACTGCATCATCTGCAGGGATCACAGCTGATCCCGGCCATAGCGCACCAAGGCTGCTGTGCGGCAGTGACGGCGCCCAAATTGTACAGAGCGCAGCGGCAGCGTGAGCATGTATCCTCAGCTGACCCACTGACCCACTTTCCTTTTCTCAGACTCCAGTGCAATTTCCAAGGAGTGTTTCTGGTGCATGGATCGCTAAAGAAGAAGAATGAGAGATGGAGGAAAAAGGAAAGCCAAACAAAGGGAAGTGAAAGCAGGGAGAGGTGGCCAGAGAGGATGGAAAGCCGACTGTTTGTCAGCTGTTTTGCGGCCTGTGCTGACAGCTCGCAGGCTCCAGCTTCCCGCTCGCTGCGGCCCGCCACTTTTTGCACAAACATCCACTGCCAACACTCAAGGATGACGTTCAAAATATGCGCGGGAAATTAATTTCTATCAGCAAGGCACGGAAGAATATGAATTGACAAGTAAGAGCGACACGGCAACAAAAATAGACGCCCCGCCGCGATGCAGCATAAATAAAACATAGGAAATGGTTAGTTGGTATGCAGCTGGAGCATAGGATGTAGAGGGCAGTCACGTGATGGCACAAAATGGCACACAGCAACACCAGCTCTGAGCTAAAAATAAACCTGTGTGAGACGAATGGAGACTCTCCTCTCTCCTCACTGGCAAATGGTGGAAATCAGAGGTTGTAACTCAGCGTCATAAACAACTATAGGGAGCTTAATCTTTTCCACTAAAAACTGAGTCATGCTGCAGGACACCCTAATGTGATATCACTTGCTATCTCGGCACAGTTGACATAAGGACCTCTCTCCTGACATGGCCGTTTGTTTTGGTGTGTGTGCGTAAACAACAAATGTTGGCTGCAACTCCCACAGAGGAACCTCTCATTTGGAACATTTTCTGAGGAGAAAATGTGTCTTTCAAAACAATTTGCAACACTCTAGCAAAACTTGTGGAAATAATTGCATTGACTCAACAAGTGCTTTTTCATTGGCTGTTTTTCCAATGCTGCTTTACCTGGATAAACAGGAACAGATTGATGACCATTACAGACGCACAAAATGGAGCTTCTAATGTGTCAGCAGCACAGTAACATAAGCGGTACATGCACCGCTATTCTGGCTAATCAGTACAATATGACTCATTTATTACTATAGTATACTGTTATCTTCTTTTTGAACAGTTAGGAATGTTTAAATGTTTCCATTATTTCCTAAAGGCCTACTGAAACCCACTACTACCGACCACGCAGTCTGATAGTTTATATATCAATGATGAAATCTTAACATTGCAACACATGCCAATACGGCCGGGTTAACTTATAAAGTGCAATTTTAAATTTCCCGCGAAACTTCCGGTTGAAAACGTCTATGTATGATGACGTATGCGCGTGACGTCAATGGTTGAAACGGAATTAAGCTCTGTTTTGATCGCAAAATTCCACAGTATTCTGGACATCTGGGTTGGTGAATCTTTTGCAATTTGTTTAATGAACAATGAAGACTGCAAAGAAGAAAGCTGTAGGTGGGATCGGTGTATTAGCGGCGGACTACAGCAACACAACCAGGAGGACTTTGAGATGGATAGCAGACGCGCTATCCGATGCTAGCCGCCGACCGCATCTATGATCGGGTGAAGTCCTTCGTCGCTCCGTCCATGGCTGGAACGCAGGTGAGCACGGGTGTTGATGAGCAGATGAGGGCTGGCGTAGGTGGAGCGCTAATGTTTTTATCATAGCTTTGACGAGGTCCCGTAGCTAAGTTAGCTTCAATGGCGTCGTCAGCAACAGCATTGTTAAGCTTCGCCAGGCTGGAAAGCATTAACCGTGTAGTTACATGTCCACGGTTTAATAGTATGGTTGATTTTCTGTCTATCCTTCCAGTCAGGGGTTTATTTCTTTTGTTTCTATCTGCATTTAAGCCCGATGCTATCACGTTAGCTCAGTGAGGTCCCGTAGCTAAGTTAGCTTCAATGGCGTCGTTAGCAACAGCATTGTTAAGCTTCGCCAGGCTGGAAAGCATTAACCGTGTAGTTACATGTCCATGGTTTAATAGTATTGTTGATTTTCTGTCTATCCTTCCAGTCAGGGGTTTATTTATTTTGTTTGTATCTGCATTTAAGCCCCATGCTATCACGTTAGCTCCGTAGCTAAAGAGCTTCGCCGATGTATTGTCGTGGAGACAAAAGTCACTGTGAATGTCCATTTTGCGTTCTCGACTCTCATTTTCAAGAGGATATAGTATCCGAGGTGGTTTAAAATACAAATCCGTGATCCACAACAGAAAAAGGAGAAAGTGTGGAATCCAATGAGCCAGCTTGTACCTAAGTTACGGTCAGAGCGAAAAAAGATACCTCCTGCACTGCACTCTAGTCCTTCACTCTCACGTTCCTCATCCACGAATCTTTCATCATAGCTCAAATTAATGGGGTAATCGTCGCTTTCTCGGTCCGAATCGCTCTTGCTGCATTGTAAACAATGGGGAAATGTGATGAGCCCTTCAACCTGTGACATCACGCTACTTCCGGTCCAGGCAAGGCTTTTTATCAGTGACCAAAACTTTATCGTCGATGTTCTCTACTAAATCTTTTCAGCAAAAATATGGCAATATCACGAAATTATCAAGTATGACACATAGAATGGATCTGCTATTCCCGTTTAAATAAAAAAAATTCATTTCAGTAGGCCTGTAAGGGGTCTGTTTCAGAATATTGTGTCCTGGAAGGAACTGCCTTCAACCTTCCACATCAACAAAATAAACTGTACACAAAAAAAATATTTAACAAAGGCCTCCGCTCAATTGACCGCAGAGCCTCCTATAGTCGACATTAACCGCTGTGAATGCAAGTAACCTCCCAATGTAGATTTATTAACTCAACAGTAGCGGTCAACATTCAGCAGCTATATCTTCCTCTGAATGCGCTTTAAAATGTTGTGTTGCTCCACTCTGTGTAAATCAAACCTGTTGCACTTGCCGCGCTTTTTGTTTACACACGGCAATTAGCATTAACGGTAATACTACTATAATTACGACTGCATTACACAGAGAGACATTGTTGATGTGGTATCGTTGTGTGTGGGCATACAAAGTGGACGAGTGTGTCAGCTTGTACAATAGTTGCGTTTGTGCGTTGGAACACACTTTCATCACTGTGCCCATGTCACGTGGGTGTGGATACAGAATTTGGGGTGGAATTATCGGTTATAAACGCTGACAAGCATATGTTTTTCTAATGGTATTTCCTAACTGCTGCCCGAGGAGTGGCATCGTCCATCCTGCCCGAGCGTTGACCATATGGACGCAGGGAAGAGAGAGGAAGTCTCCCGCCCCTTTGAAGGCAGCAGGGGAGCCTCTGCACAAATACGCTTCAAACTGTAGACATTCCACAAGCAGGACAGGACTGTTTCTAATTCTACGCTAGTGACCTGACACAGGCCGACAGTATCTTAAATTCCTGTCATGCTTGCGTGTTTATCCATGCCAGACCATAGCAAAAGGAAATGGGTGAGGCAGGAGGGAGTGGAAATGGGAGGGTCAACTATTTACACCATAAAGCAGCTGGCAGTGGCTGATTATGTCAACTACAGTAATGCACGTACTTTTACAGTGGAGGCAAAGGAGAAAGAAATGTACAGAACGAAGTCCCCCGACCTCAGCTCAGGCTTTCTGAGAATTCTGAGTTTTTTTCAGTCAGTGCTTACTGTCTCACCACAGTTTATAGTGAATAGAAGCATGTTGCGTTCAAGACAACCACTTCCTTTTCCGTTTCTTCTCCAGTGAGAAGACTTCAATGAGTCATAGACGGTAAGATGCATGAAAGATAGTGAAACAACAACTAGTCTAGACTGATACGTGAGTGTGTTATGGTGTTCATTTTTTGGGGCTAATACAGATACTGTAATATGATTCTTCATGCTTTTCAGTCAGTACAGGTTAGGTCCTATCGCATTGTGTTGTGCAATACAAACTCAACGGTGATTCAGCTGCTGACACAGACGCTAGCTTATGGCTAATGCCGTCGCAAGGCGATGTGTACTTAGAAAAACAGTACCTCAGTGTTCGCTCTTACAATAACAATGTCGCTACAGCTTAGTTATTATACGGGTAACAAAACGTAAATTAAGTATTGTTGGCGGTTTTGGGATGCAATTTTAAAGTGATTCACAGGCAGAATAGATCGCTCCCGTTAGCTGCATTGCCATTCATTTACCATGAATTGATTAACGTGAACGTAACAAGTTGAAAAACGTATTCGGTGTTACCATTCAGTGGTCAATTGTACGGAATATGTACTGTACTATCTACTAATAAAAGTCTCAATCAATCAGTGCTAGCCACATTGAACGAGCCGATTATTACAAATTAGAATGCACAAAAAAAAAAACATGTCTTGTCTCTCATAAGGACTTTTTGGCAAAATTCCAAGAAAAGGTCAGTTCCCCTTGAAGGGGAAACTCTGGTAATAAAAAGGAATAAGGAAAAAGTTGAAATATTGTGTTAATATTGTTAAACTGTTAATAGTGGACCTTAAATAAATTGAAACATTTACAGTTAATAAATGTGATCGGTAACCGTAGTGGTATCAGGTGACCTCACTAATGGATGATCGGTATCGAAATCAACAGCATAAAGCCCAGATTGGGAAATCCCTACAAACTAAGAAAATTCTCAATTTATTAATAGGGATGTAATGATATGGAAATCTCATATCACGGTTATCATTATAGTCGCGATATTGTTAAATGTGCTCAAAAAGAATAAATGATAAATGGGTTGTACTGGTATAGCGCTTTTCTACCTTCAAGGTACTCAAAGCGCTTTGACACTATTTCCACCTTCACCCATTCACACACACACACACACACACACACACACACACACACACACACACACACACACACACACACACACACACACACACACACACACACACACACACACACACACACACACACACACACACACACACACACACACACACACACACACTGATGGCGGGAGCTGCCATGCAAGGCCCTAACCACGACCCATCAGGAGCAAGGGTGAAGCGCCATGCTGTCCCCATATACATACTGAAATCTTTTGATTTGATTAAAATAAAATGTATAGACCAACTGTTAGAAAGCTCACAGTTTTAAATGTTTTGTGTTTCTTATGCTTCACTAATAAGTGTTCTGGCATCCTACTCTCTTCAGCGGCCACTGAACGCACCTCTGTGTCATAATCCTCTGTGTATAGATTGATCACTCTGACCTAAGAGAGCACAGCTTGCAGGTTCAATGTGCACAATTGAATAGCTTAGTTATACTCAGACAGAAATGTGTTTTTATAAGTTTGAGTATGTTGTTTCGTAATGGGGAAAGAAGTTGAGGTCTTTTGTATTCATGTTGCCATTTAAGCTAGCGGCCCTCTGTGAGTTTATCAAAGTGCAGTTTTTAATAATTTTAAAATTTAAAACAATATTACTAACCGTCAAGAGTTTTACCGTGGTTATCATTAATACCGTTTATCGTTGCATCCCTATTTATTAATAATAACCCCACTTTGCAGAAATCTGTTTAACGCGGCCATGTCCGTTCCCAATTTATCGGGATAAGCACGGGACGACTGTACAGCAAAATCACTAATCAAAGATCCACTGTACCAGAGATTTTCAAACTGTGGTACATGGGCTCCATCTAATAGTACGCCAAACAATCACTAAATTAAATATTGTAATGAAGTGACTCAGGCCGTTATTAAAAGTTTACCAGCCTACACTGTAGGTCGTAGCCGACGCCAAAACAAACAAGACACAAATAGAACTGTGTTACTACATTATTTCTATCACTCAACACACATGGGAACCAAATAATCTCCATATTCTTCGCTTACGTCCGCCCTTTCCCAGCCTCCCAGTTAATCAACATGCAGAACATATGTAACAAAGACAAACATTGGCAGAGAACGCTGCACGAAACGACAAATAAAAAAACAATATTTTGATATTTTTATCAGTACAATGTTTATTAAATTGGCAATATACTTTATTTGATTCATGTAAGTACAATGTCTTTTTGTCCTATATTCAAACACTTACTGTTCAAACTAGGGTTGTACGATATACCGGTATTAGTATGGCACCGCGATACTAATGAATCATATTTTGTACTATACCGCCTCTGAAAAGTACCGGTCCACCACTTCCCCGGCCCCCGTCGTAGTCGTCACGTTGTGTCATTGCTGGTTTACGAGCAGAGTAGCATGTTCGGCAACACACAATCACGGAGTACTTACAAGCAGACACAGTGTGTAGACAGAAAAGGGAGAACGGACGCATTTTGGCTTAAAACTAACGATGAAGGTGAAGCTATAACACTGAAATACCCCCAGGAAAAGGTGCTTTAAGACAGTGGTCCCCAACCTTTTTGTAGCTGCGGACCGGTCAACGCTTGAAAATTTGTCCCATGGACCGGCCGGGGGGGGGGGGTGTATTTAAAAAAAATAAAAATATATATATATTCTTTTTTCCATAAAGAAATACAATCATGTGTGCTTACGGACTGTATACCTGCAGACTGTATTGATCTATATTGATATATAATGTATATATTGTGTTTTTTATGTTGATTTAATAAAAAAAATTAAAAAAAACATTTTTTATTTTTTTATTTCTTGTGCGTCCCGGTACCAATCGGTCCGCGGACCGGTACCGGGCCGTGCCCCGGTGGTTGGGGACCACTGCTTTAAGACATGGCTAGCTAGCTAGCGTCTAAGTCCATCCACAGTCTGCAGTGTTGTAGCTACTTCTAAATCACTAATCCTCGCCTCCATGGCGACAAATAAAGTATGTTTCTTACAAGTATCATCCCTGCAGGACGAGGAATAGCTAAACATGCTTCACCGTAGCGGTGACACCGTTCCTGAATGTATTCAAACGCCATTGGTGGATCTACACCTAACATCCACTGTAATGATACCAAGTACAGGGGCGTATGACCAATGTATAACCCTATAACTACTTGGTATCGGATTGATACCTAAATTTGTGGTATCATCCAAAACTAATGTAAAGTATCAAACAACAGAAGAATAAGTGATTATTACATTTTAACAGAAGTGTAGATATAAAATGTTAAAAGAGAAAGTAAGCAGATATTAAAGGTAAATGAACAAGTAGACTAATAATTCCCATTTTCTACCACTTGTCCATCATAATGTTGACAAAATAATAGAATGGAAAATGATACAATATGTTACTGCATATGTCAGCAGACTAATTAGGAGCCTTTGTTTGCTTACTTACTACTAAAAGACAAGTTGTCTTGTATGTTTACTATTTTATTTAAGAACAAAATTGCAATAAGAAACATATGTTTCATGTACCTTAAGATTTTTTGGTTGAAATAAAGTCAATAATGCAATTTTTTGTGGTCCCCTTTATTTAGAAAAGTATCGAAAAGTATCGAAATACATTTATGTAACGGGACAACACGAGTTCAAACTATGTACTGTTACAGTGGCCGAAGATATTAAATATATTAAAGGCCTACTGAAACCCACTACTGCCGACCACGCAGTCTGAGAGTTTATATATCAATGATGAAATTTTAACATTGAAACACATGCCAATACGGCCGGGTTAACTTATAAAGTGCAATTTTAAAATTCCCGCCACACTTCCGGTTGAAAAACTCCTTTGGATATGATTTATGCGGGTGACGTCACAGAATCCACGGAAGTGGTTGGACCCCGTCGAACCCGATACAGAAACCTCTTGTTTTCTTCGACAAAATTCCACAGTATTCTGGACATCTGTGTTGGTGAATCTTTTGCAATTTGTTTAATGAACAATGGAGGCTGCAAAGAAGAACGTTGTAGGTGGGATCGATCGGTGTATTAGCGGCTAAGTACAATACTTACAGCAACACAACAAGGACTACTTACTACGCCTAGCCGATGCTTGCCGCCAAACCCACGGATGAAGTCCTTCGTCGCGCCGTCGATCGCTGGAATGCAGGTGAGCACGGCTGTTGATGGGAAGATGAGGGCTGGCTGGCGTAGGTGGAGCGCTAATGTTTTTATCATAGTTCTGTGAGGTTTCAGGCACAACACCGGTTGCTAAGTTGCTAAATTAGCCACAGCGTCGTTAGCAACAGCATTGTTAAGCCTTACCAGGCTGAGAATTTTTAACCGTGTAGTTACATGTACATGGTTTAATAGTATTGTTGATCTTCTGTCTATCCTTCCAGTCAGGGATTTATTTATTTTGTTTCTATCTTCATTTGAGAACGATGCTATCACGTTAGCTCAGTAGCTAAGTGTGTCACCGATGTATTGTCGTGGAGATAAAAGTCACTTTAAATGTCCATTTCGCGTGCTCGACTCTCATTTTCAAGAGGATATAGTATCCGAGGTGGTTTAAAATACAAATCCGTGATCCACAATAGAAAAAGGAGAGAGTGTGGAATCCAATGAGCCAGCTTGTACCTAAGTTACGGTCAGAGCGAAAAAAGATACGTCCATCACTGCCTCTCTAATCCTTCACTGTAACGTTCCTCATCTACGAATCTTTCATCCTCGCTCAAATTAATGGGGTAATCGTCCGAATCTCTCTCGCTCCATTGTAAACAAAGGAAAATTGTGAGGAATATTGCTTCCTGTGACGTCACGCTACTTCCGGTACAGGCAAGGCTTTTTTTATCAGCGAGCAAAAGTTGCGAACTTTATCGTCGATTTTCTCTACTAAATCCTTTCAGCAAAAATATGGCAATATCGCGAAATTATCAAGTATGACACATAGAATGGATCTGCTATTCCCGTTTAAATAAAAAAAATTCATTTCAGTAGGCCTTTGTTAAATAAAACCGCTGCCTTGTTTTTAATGAATATTTAGGCCTCCTACTAGTAATCAGCTCGAAAATTGCTACTGAACTGAACCGGTCTGATCTTTTATCAGTCCGTTGTGGCCAGTGCCCTGTACTTTGCAGTGGTTTGTTGGGGGAGCAGCACCAGCAAAAGGGACTTAAACCGGATTGACAAACTGATCCGGAAAGCCGACCAAACTATTGGCACGCAGTTGGAGGCGATTGTGTCAGTGAGGGACAGGAGGACACTGGACAAACTGCTCGCCGTCATGGACAACCCTGCCCACCCACTCCACCAGACAATTGAGGGACAGCGGAGCCCATACTCAAAACAGGCTCCTTCAGCTTCGTTCCCACAGTGTTCGATTCAAGAACTCCTTCATTCTGCACTCCATCCACCTGTATAATCACTCGCCATACAGCAATACTGTCTATTACCTGACCTGACCGCTTCTATGTTAGCTACCTCTCTTTGTTTATAATGTCTATTTTCTGCTGGATCTACTTACTATTTTATGCTGCAGCTGTTACATATACTGTAATATTCAGTACATGGTAATTGTTATATATTGTATATATTATATAAAAATATAATATATCAGTATATGTCATATACTGTATATATAATATGTAAATATTACATCTATGTTATATTTTATATCGCTACTACGATACATTTTTAGTCTACTTTATACCTGCATTATCATTTCCATCCTTTGTAACTGAGCTACTGTGTGGAACAATTTCCCTTGTGGATCATTAAAGTTTGTCTAAGTCTAAGTGTAAATCATTCACGGGCCGGTTTGTCTCGCGAGCCACCAGTTGAACACCGCAACTCCTCAACAAAACAGCCCTCCCCCAGAGACCATGTGTTGCAATGCAACTGTTAAGTGCAACCAGATGTCGAGCCTTAAGCGAGCAAAAACAAACATATACTGTATGCACATATGCCCTGATTGTTTGGCAGCATTGCTGAAACACTTCAATATGTGCTCCAGATGACAGCTACAAACACGACACTTTTGGGGGGATACCTAAAAACAAACAAAGCTAGGAAGGGACTTCATTAGGTGCACTATTTGTACAGACTCTCAGTGTCAATAACCTCACTTTTTGTCAGCCTAATGTATACGACAAATATAACAAAATAGGTTTAACAATTTTTAAAAAAGACTTATTGGCCGTGTACTTCAGTGTTTTTCAACCGCTGTGCTAGTGTGCCGTGAGATACAGTCTGGTGAGCTTTGGGAGATTATGTCATTTCACCTATTGGGTTAAAAATATTTTTTGCAAACCAGTAATTATAATCCGCAAATGTGCCGTTGTTGAGTGTCTGTGCTGTCTAGAGCTCGGCATATCAGTAGGTGGCAGCAGGTAGCTAATTGCTTTGTAGATGTCGGGAACATGGTTTGTCGGGATCACAATATGCGGTAGGCAGAGTGCAGGTAAAAAGGTATCTAACGCTTAAACCAAAAATAAACAAAAGGCGAGTGCTGCTAAGAAAAGGCATTGAAACTTAGGGATGGCTATGCTAAACTGAACTGGCTGCAAAGCAAACAAAAACAGAATGCTGGACGACAGCAAAGACTTACAGCGTGTGGAGCAGCAGACGGCGTCCACAAAGTACATCCGTACATGACTGCGCTAAGAAAAGGCATTGTAGCTTAGGGATGGCTATGCTAAACGAAGCTAAAACTGAACTGGCTGCAAAGTAAACAAAAACAGAATGCTGGACGACAGCAAAGACTTACAGCGTCCAAAGTACATTCGTACATGACATGACAACAACAAAATAGGAGCGCAAGACGAGAACTAAAAGACTACAAAGGAAAACACCCAAAAACTCCAAATAAGTCACGGCGTGATGTGACAGGTCGTGACAGTACACCTACTTTGAGACAAGAGTGATGCATGCTTGGTTATGGTTTCAATTCATACCCAACAATTGCGAGAACGACTTTTTATTGTCAATATCGGCTGCTGAGTTTCATTTTTTTATGTTTTCTGCTGGTGGTGTGCCTCAGGATTTTTTCAATGAAAAAAATGTGCCTTGCCTCAGAAAAGGTTGAAAACCACTGCGCTAAGAAAAGGCAATGAAGCTTAGGGATGGCTATGCAAAACAAAGCTAAAACTGAACTGGCTGCAAAGTAAACAGAAACAGAATGCTGGACGACAGCAAAGACTTACAGTGTGTGGAGCAGCGGACGGCGTCCACAAAGTACATCCGTACATGACATGACAATCAACAACAAAATAGGAGCGCAAGACAAGAACTAAAACACTACACACAGGAAAACACCAAAAAAAACTCCAAATAAGTCACGGCGTGATGTGACAGGTCGTGACAGTACTTTGAGACAAGAGCTATAGTTATGCATGCTTGGTTATGGTTTCAATTCATATCCAACAATTGCGAGAACGACTTTTTATTGTCAATATCGGCTGCTGAGTTTCACTTTTTTCATGTTTTCTGCTGGTGGTGTGCCTCGGGATTTTTTTTTTAATGAAAAAAACGTGTCTAGCCTCAGAAAAGGTAGATAAACCCAGGTGTACTCGGTTGACACACCAGGGTTGTCCTTACCAGACTGAGCATGACCGGAAGTGTTAGCACAATGCTAGCTAACAAAGCCAACAAAAACACTCACAATATTCCAACCGCGGGGCCGTAGTAGTACTTACGTAAACCGGCAAGGGCCACGGGTAGCCGGCGGGTTCCGCTCCGACCGGCGATTTGAGTTTGAGCTCCAGCTTTTCTCCCATCCTCCTCTTGACGGCGGCGAGCTAGCGAGCTAGCTAGTAGACTGCTTGCTCTCCGTTAGCCAGCTAGTCACTAAACATGTTGTGTGTGGGGGGGAGCGTAAAAAATGTATCCAAAAAAAAAAAAAAAAAAACCCTCACAAAAGACGTCGAGGGGGTGACTAAACGCGGGTGGACTGACTGACTCAGTTTGGAATTGTCAATAAAAAAATGTCCTGGTTATGTCCACTGGCAATAACACCCTCGCCTGTACGGCCGCCATCTTCGCCCGGCGTTGAAAAACTATGGCAGGAGGCCACGGAGGGGACAGTGACGTCACAGAAGGGGAGGAGGAGGAGTGGGGCAGAGCTCCGGAAGGAAGTGACAGGTCGTTGGCGGTGTCACGCCAAAAACATTTCCCCCCAACGAATGAAACAAAAAAAATTTAAGTTCACATAAATGTCATTTTAATTGAGTTCACTTACACAGAGAACTAAAAAAAACTGAATTTAACGAATACATTTAGTTTCAATAAAGTTTGATAATGTTGATTGATAATGAATTAATTTCTTGTACACTGTTATTCATTTCCGCATATGTCCACGAGTCAAATGTGCATTCAGTCAGGAATATCCTCAAGTTAATTCATCCAGTTTAATACAGACGTTTTGTTAACGCTATGTTATAAAAAAAAATTTAAAAATTAAATTTACAAACACAGGCTATGGGATGACGTAAGAGGAAACGTGACCCCGGAAATTTGGCGTGACAGCGGTGCACGTGCACGTATTTTATTGTTTTTTTTAATTTTTAATTATATTAGTGTTTTATTTAACTAGAACGTCATTGACTTGACATGATCACGTGATACTGTTTTACTTTTTAATTATATTAGTGTTTTATGTATTTAGAGCGTCATTGACTTGACATGATCACGTGATACTGTTGCTACGTGAGAGAGTTATAAGAGTGATCATGCTTGACGTTTTCCTTTCAAAACAAAAGTCTCCTTGAAAAACAGGTTAATGCGTGTCTTTATTACAAACGTTTTTTTTTAGTTTTTTTTTTACACTAAATCAGAGGTGTCCAAACTTTTTCCACTGAGGGCCACACACGGAAAAATTAAAGCATGCGGGGGGGGCCATTTTGATTTTTTTCATTTTCAAACCGTAACAAAATATATGGATTTGTTTTGGGGTTTTTTTAAACCTTCAGGGCTCTCGGGGACCATAAAGGGTCTAAGTCATTAAAATGTTAAAAACAAGTCAAATTATTATTGTATTTTTTTATTTAACGGTTACAGTAAATCTCTACAGTATATCAACTTCAGGTTGATGTAAAGTTAACAAAAACAAAAAGGTTTTATGCCTTTTCTGTCAAAAGACAACTTTGTGTTTTATAATAAAACTGAAATATGCAGTATTTCCCCCACTGCCCAAAACATTCCGAAAGCAATGTTTGATGTGAAGTAATTAGAGCCTTAAAAAGATCAATAATGCAGGACACCATTGATTTTAATTCATTATTATTTTTGAGTAATCACGGTGAAAAGATGAATAAAATCCCATTAAATATATTTGGGATCCACAAGGTGCCCCACTCATAAAGTGATACATTTTTATGTTATGTTTTTTTACTTTCAACACTTAAGTTACGAGATCAACTTCAGATAAATCTGTCAATTTTACATTTCAACTATTAATTTGTTTGTTTTTATGCTTTTTTGTCAAAGAAAGGAGCCTTGAATAGGTCAATAATTCATTATAACATTGATTTATTTATTTTTGGAGCAATGGCAAAAAAAGAAAAATAAAGATAGACAAAAGAAAAAAAACAGCCTGCATGGCAGCTTTGTGTCAACATTGCAACTCATTCCACTTTTTGTAATGTTTTTTTTTAATTTTTGCAATAGCATTTCCAGAATGTGTCGCGGGCCGGTAAACAATTACCTGCGGGCCGGTAAACAATTACCTGCGGGCCGGTAAACAATTACCTGCGGGCCGCAAATGGCTTTGGACACCCCTGCACTAAATGTTTGTAACTGATGAGTTTGAATATTGTGAACTGATTTTTTTTCCACCATCAAATTATGCTGACAATTGCATTCAGTTTTCATTTTTTAATTTCATAATTCCATTTTGCCTGCTAAAAAAAATGTAAAACACTGAATTTGTTGGCACTGATTTTTTTTACACTGTATTTTCTTACATTGAATTTTTTTTTTAAATAATTTTTGAACACATTATACACATTAAACATTGTATTGAAAAAAAAAACAGAAAACATTTTTGTACACATTATCATCGCAATTGTTTTCAATAAAATTAATTTGATGTACAATTGATGTTCATCCTCCACATCGAGAGGAGCCAGATGAGTTGTTTCGGGCACGTCCGACCGGTAGGAGACCACGGGGAAGACCCAGGACACGTTGGGAAGATTATCTCCTCCGGCTGGCCTGGGAACGCCTCGGGGTCCCCCGGGAGGAGCTGGTCGAAGTGGCTGGGGAGAGGGAAGTCTGGGCTTCCCTGCTTAGGCTGCTGCCCCCGCAACCCGACCTCGGATAAGCGTAAGAAGATGGATGGATGGATAATTTGATGTAAAAATTCAGCTCACAGAATTCAAACGCACAAAATTTAGTTACATTAAAAAAAAAGCTTTCATAATCCATCCATCCATCCATTTTCTACCGCTTGTCCCTTTCGGGGTCGCGGGGGGTGATTGAGCCTATCTCGTTTTCATTTAATTTCATCATTTCAATTTGCCGGAAGTAAGTCTTTTTTTTATTGCTGCTCGAAATTTTTAAAACACTGAATTTGTTGGCACTGATTTTTTTTACACTGTATTTTCTTACACTGAATCTTTTTTTTAAATCATTTTTAAACATTTAATCTTTAAACATTGTATTTAAAAAAAAAACAAAAAAACATTTTTGTACACATTTTCATCGCAATTGTTTTCAATAAAATTAATTTGATGTACAAATTCAGCTCACAGAATTCAAACGCACAAAATTTAGTTACATAAAAAAAAAGCTTGCATAATCCATCCATCCATCCATTTTCTACCGCTTGTCCCTTTTGGGGTCGCGGGGGGTGATGGAGCCTACCTCGTTTTCATTTAATTTCATAATTTCAATTGCCCGGAAGTACGTTTTTTTGATTGTTGCTCAAAATTTTTAAAACACTGAATTTGTTGGCACTGATTTTTTTGACACTATTTTCTCACACTGAATTCCTTACACTTAATCTTTAAACATTGTATTAAAAAAAAACAAAAAACATTTTTGTACACATTTTCATCGCAATTGTTTTCAATAAAATTAATTTGATGTAAAAATTCAGCTCACAGAATTGAAACGCACAAA
This sequence comes from Entelurus aequoreus, assembly GCF_033978785.1. Taxonomy (NCBI): domain Eukaryota; kingdom Metazoa; phylum Chordata; class Actinopteri; order Syngnathiformes; family Syngnathidae; genus Entelurus; species Entelurus aequoreus. The sequence continues at coordinate 23,655,815 of NC_084757.1, forward strand.
AGTCAGTTACATAAAAAAAACAAAAGCTTTCATAATAAAGACACAAATGAACCTCCATAGGAAGTGAGTCTTGAGTTTTGAAGCAAAAAATATTTATATTCTGAATTTGTATACACTGATTTTATTTTTTTTACACTAACTCTTATTCACTGAATTTTTAAACCTTAAATAAAAAAAACCTGAATTTTTAAACACCATTTTTGCTTACAATTTTATTTAATTAAATTGTTGACATAATTTGATAAAAATAAATAAATCAGTTCCCAAAATTCAATGACATAAATTCAGTGATAAAGACACAAATGAACCTTCATACCATAGAGCAGTGGTCCCCAACCTTTTTGTAACTGCGTACTGGTCAACGCTTGAAAATTTGGCCCATGGACCGCGGGGCCGGGGGGGCTTATGGACTGTATCCCTGCAGACTGTATATTGATATATATTGATATATAATATAGGAGCCAAAAATTTTAATAACAGAAAGAAACAACCCTTTTGTGTGAATGAGTGTAAATGGGTGAGGGAGTTTTTTTGGGTTGGTGCACTAATTGTAAGTGTATCTTGTGTTTTTTATGTTGATTTAATTTAAAAAAACAAAAAACATACGTATATATATATATATACAAATATATATACATATATATATATATATATATATATATATATATATATATATATATATATATATATATATATATATATATATATATACAAATATATATATATATATATACAAATATATATATATATATATATATATATATATATATATATATACAAATATATATATATATATATATATATATATATATATATATATACATATATATATATATATATATATATATATATACAAATATATATATATATATATATATATATATATATATATATATATATAAATATATATATATACATACACCAGTCGCTCCACGGACCGGTACCGGGCCGCAGCCGGAGGTTGGGGACCACTGCCATAGAGAACTAAAATGCTACATAGCAATAGTCTGGTGACAAAAGTTAGTACAATATGTTGAGTCAAAAGCAACAATAAAAGTGTGTTTAGTCTTTATACAAGGCATCATTCGGTTTTAATTTTTACATGAACAGTTAACTCATTTTTACACTTGAAAGACAGTCCGGTGCTTGTGTCAGCTGGCGTGGTTGTATCGCATTACAACAAGAAATACATTTCACAGCTGGCCGTGTTGACAAGGTTTTGGGGGAAGGCAGTGGTGCTGAAGTCCTGCGCAAACAAGATCGCATTTGATTTATGAATATGGGATAAAAATGGACCCTGCAGCCGAGCTTTTGAGAGATGTGTACACACAAACAGACGAAGTGTGGACAGTGCAAAGTCCGCCAAGCGGTGTTGTGCGGAACACCCGCGCATGGTTTCAATGCAAACATAAATAACACCTCAATAAACCCATTTTCATGCACACGCTAATATT
>NC_084757.1:23662268-23774768 GCF_033978785.1 Entelurus aequoreus
AACGCTCATTTTTGTTCTTGTTCCAAGAAATCAAATGAAACGCATCAGAGTTGAATTATATTAATTTGCACAAAATTGAGGTTGTTCAAATTGATCCTATTATGTACTGTTTACTTTATTGCTTCAATTAATGCCTCTATTCACCAAACCACTGTCCCTGGTAGTCAAATAACATTGGCATTAACAACTGTGGCTGTAGGCAACCTCGTGATGTTGTTATGAACTTCACAATAATTTAAAATGTCAATACTGTAGTGGAACCTATGCGCCTACTATCAATTAATCAGCGGTATTGATGCAGTGTATTCCTTCCTTACAAAAATCAGTGCTGTGTTGTGCAATATACTCAACAGACAGCATACATTTGACTTTCTCATACACTCTGAATCATTGAAGTTGAAAATGAAATTGTGTACAGAGTTTTCACATTAGTGCATTCAGGGTAATTCCGTAGTTTGGACGCCCCTTGTTCTGGAATAAAACTGAGCCTTCTTTTAAAGAGCGGAGAATGAGACGAGGCAAGGCAGCTTCTGAATCAAATACTGGCTGACATTCAAAATGGAGGAGACGCAGCCTTTAAAGTACTGATAGTCCCCCACTTTGAGGGGCCGGAAAATAAATAGAAAAAAAAAAACCTCCGTATATAAAGGGGGAAGACCGCCATCTCGTTTTTTCTATAACTTAAAAAGCAGGACAGACGTCTCCTCCAAGTAAGTGTTTTTTTTTTTTGTAATTCCCTGATTCTTTCACATCGCTATAAGAAAGATGAGCTGAGAAAAACAGCGTCACCTTTTTTTTTTTTTTTTTCTTTCCTTCCTTGGATGTGTAAGCATAACACGCTAGGAGGCCCGGCATTATCTTACCTTCCCCCCCAAAAATAAAAATAAAGAGAGGACAACAAAGACCCCCATGTCCTTGTTTTAAGTCCACACGTGTGAGCCTTTGGCCGAAATGAGGACAAATCCTCATTGAAAAAGAAAAAAAAAATACAGTACTGTACTTTCAGAGTTGCTGTTGATCGTACTCGGCAATGAGTCTTTTGATATGTGCCAGTTTGTTGTGGAGATGTTCACAACGGTTCTTCTCTTGGCTATAGTGGGGGTTGCGCTGGAAGAAATGCACAAAAGAGCACGGTTACATCGAGTTAAAACACTCATGTTTACACACTTTAACATCAAACTGTAATGCACACACTGGAAGGCTAATGTTTTAATGCAGCCATTGCCCTCATCCAGAGTGGATTAGGGCAGCGAATGGGACCGCAAACATGCCATTAATACAAGAAAACCTACAATTTGTTCTCTTATTTCGAGAGGAAGTTTAGCTCCATTCAGCTATCATTACCCCTTTCAAGAATAAGTCGTTACAACCCAAATGACTGACCTTTTTGGGAAGTGTCAAATGTTTGGAATATGGACATTTAATAAATACATCTTTAAATAATTACTTACATGTGTCATTAACTAATTATAATTGGAATTAAATACATACATTTGTTATTATATTAATTAATTAATTTCATTTTATTAGTTAAATTTCAATATGTTAACAACAGACATCAGCGACCATCTGCCAGTCTTTACTATTTATGATGGGAACTACAGGAAGAAGAACATTGACAAAAAGACATTTCAAAGACTATGTACAGAGGAAGGAATGATTTTCTTCAAGAAGAATCTGAGGAAACAAATTTGGGACAATGTATATAATGAAGATGATGTAGATGATGCATATGGGAATTTTGTCAACACCTTTCTAACACTCTATGATAAACATTGCCCATGGAAAGAACGTAGTAAGAAGCAAAAGAAAAACAACCAACCGTGGATGACAAAAGGACTGAAAAATGCTTGTCACAAAAAAAACACATTGTATCGAATATTTATAACACAAAGATCTATAGAGGCAGAAAATAAGTATAAGAAATATAAAAACAAGCTAATTGGTATACTACGAACATGTAAGAAGGAATACTACAGTCAATTATTAAACAAGAACAAAAACAACATGAGAGCAACATGGGGCATCCTAAATAGCATCATTAAAAATGGTGCTAAGAAAGATTACCCCCAGTACTTTCTAGATGGACATACAAAAAATGACAATATGAACCAAATAGCTGAACGTTTCAATGATTATTTTGTTAATATCGGAACAAATCTGGATCAAAGAATTCCAAATGCAGATGATGGGTCAGTTGAGGACTTGAGTGAGCTCATAGACAGAAATCCCAATTCCATGTTTCTTAAAAGTGTAACAAAAGAAGAAATAATCAAAATTGTAAAAAATTGTAAATCCAAGACTTCAACTGACTGTCATGGAATAGATATGGTAACGATAAAAAAGGTTATAGAAGACATTTCAGAACCTCTGACATATATCACCAATGTATAATTTTTAACCGGAAAATTCCCAGACAAAATGAAAATTGCAAAAGTCGTACCAATCTATAAGAATGGAGACGTACACCAGTTTACTAACTACAGACCAGTTTCATTACTTCCACAATTCTCCAAAATCATGGAAAAATTATTCAATAGTCGATTAGATTTATTTATTAACAAAAGTGGGACGCTCGTGGAGAACCAATATGGATTTCGAGCAAATATCTCAACATCAATAGCATTAATTAAAATAACAGAGGAAATTACCAATGCAATAGATGGTAAAGAATGTGCGGCAGCAGTATTCATGGACTTAACAAAAGCATTTGACACAATTAATCATGATATTTTAATACAAAAATTAGGACGATATGGCATCAGAGGTTTGGTATTGAACTGGGTAAGAAGCTATTTAACCAACAGGAAGCAATATGTGAAGATGGGTGAAAATATGTCAACACGGCTAGATATATCCTGTGGTGTGCCGCAGGGATCAATACTGGGACCAAAATTGTTTAATCTTTATATAAACGACATTTGTAAAGTTACAAAGGACTTAAAGTTAGTTTTATTTGCAGATGATACAACTGCTTTCTGTTCAGGAGAGAACACACAGAAGATAATACAAATAATAACAGAAGAAATGAACAAATTAAAAAGATGGTTTGACAAAAACAGACTATCTTTGAATCTCAGTAAAACTAAAATAATGCTATTTGGTAATAGTAGGAAAGAGCATCATACGTAAATACAAATAGACGGAGTAGACATCGAAAGGGTAAAAGAAACCAGATTTTTGGGAGTATTAATAGATGATAAAATGAACTGGAAATCTCATATACAAAACATACAACATATGGTGGCAAAAAACATTTCAATAATGAATAAAACAAAACACGTCCTGGGCCAAAAATCACTTCATATCCTCTACTGCTCACTAGTGTTACCATATCTGAGTTATTGTGCAGAAATATGGGGAAATAACTACAAATGTGCGCTACATTCGTTAACCATGTTACAAAAAAGATCAGTTAGAATAATACATAATGTTGGATATAGAGAACATACAAACCCTTTATTTATTAAGTCAAAAATATTAAAGTTTGGTGATTTGGTAAAATTGCAAACAGCTAAAATGATGTACAAAGCAATCTATAACCTGCTACCAAAGAATGTACAACATTTCTTCTCAACTAAAGAGGAGAAATATAACCTTAGAGGAAAAAATAATTTAAAACATTTATATGCACTTACAACACTTAAAACTTTTAGCATAACAGTATGTGGAATTAAATTATGGAATGGATTAAGTAAAGAAGTTAAAAATTGTACTGACATGATCCAGTTTAAGAGGTTGTTTAAATTAATAGTGCTTACAAAGTACAAAGAAGAAGAATTTTGAGAAAAACTTCCAACCTAATTGAAAATATTCTTCATCTCAGTATGTTAATAATGACTGAATTAATTAATTATATATTACAAACTGTTGTATATACTAATTCATAGATGTTATTTTATTATTTAAAAAAGTCAGTAAATGATTTTATATAATTGTAAACGCTTTGAAGTGGGAAAGGGGTAGGATTAAATAAGCTTTGCTTCTTCCTACTCCTTTTCGGGCATGATGTAAATGAAATGATATGAAATTGTGTGATGTATTATGATGTAAATGTGTTCATGTTTGAAATAAACTAAAAGAAAGAAAGAAAGAAAGAATATTTATTTATTCAATATTTAATTATATTGATATTTTATTAGATTCTTATTTTCATTATTTAACAAATTAAATGACTAAATACATAAATGTACATTTACATTAAATAATTAAAGGCACATTTCTGTATTCAATTCTGATTATAATTGATTACATATTTAAGTAATTGTTCAAAGATGTATTTTATACATTTTATCAAATTTAGACATCCATAACATTGGCTCATAGTACTGAATATGAAGGGTCAAATGGGATTTAATTAAATTAATATTTAAATAATTACTTAAATATATATATATATATATTTATAATTGAAATTAAACACAAAAATGTGTTGTTAAATGTTTCATTAATTGAGCAACTCATTAATTTAACGTGAAAGAGCATTTAATTATTTAACACTTGACTTAATTATTTCAATCGTTAATTATTCAATATTGAATAATTGTTTTCAATATTAAACTGTTATTTTCATTATTTAATGATTTATTTAATTAATTAAACGACTAAATAAATATATACACATTTAAATGAAATGATTAATCACACATGTATGTATTTAATTCTGATTATATTCACACAAACTTAATTGTTCAAATATTAATTTATTCATTTGGCTATCTCATGTTAGTCGCTCATGTAAGTGAATTATAATTTTTACTAATCTTGCACACACACTAGTTTTTAAGATATTTAAATGTCAAAAAATATATGTATCAATAATATTATTATTTGTTTTAAGTCATTAGATATTTTAAGTAATTTAATGAAACTACCCATCACAAAATGTTTAATCTAACATGAAAACCTGCAAATTGTATACAAACCTTTTCAAAAGAATGCATACATTATTTATTATACAGATCTATTTATTTAGTTAAGTTATCTTGTATGGAATCAACCCTGTTATGCATGAATCATTCGCAATAGTGTTTTTCATCATTTTTTTTAAGGCATTGGTAAAATGTCCATTAGGGTTGAAAAGATTAAACACATTAATGATAAAAATAACAAAATCATATTTCAAGAAAACTATAATATGTTTTTTTATGATCTTTTTAATGTGTTCGTATTTTTTGACATATTCCAATTACTGGGTTGCAAATGACGTCACGTCCGGCTAATTTATAATGCATGGCGGTCAAGCCAGTGTCTGTCCTCAATAGGTACCAGGCACCATTTACACCAGGGGTGTCAAAGTCAGAATGAATTATCTATGGCCCCCAGGATGATATATGATTAGTATTAGAACCGGCCCGCAGGCCACAGCCGCCTGCTGCTGGTTTGCACGCACCAATACTCCATCAGTGTTGGCGCTAGGAATTTGGGACCCCATCAAGTCATAAAAATGGGGTCCCACAGTAAATGTTTGGGGTCCCACTATTTTGTAACCGTTTTGAAAACAAATTATAAATGTATGCATTATCCTGTTATATCTCACATTGTATATTGTGTTTTGGAAAAAGGTTGTCATAAACGTTACTTAATGCAATAAAAGTGACTTTCCTGACTTGTTCAAGTCAATGATTCGTTTTTTCAGATCTGTGCCGAGTTCCTTTGACTTTCCCATTGTCGTGTTTGTAACCGAGTCTAATGACTGCATCACATGAGCCCTATTTAAATGGGCTCAGAGAAGTCAACAGGTGTCGTCAATCATAATCACTCACATGAAGTTAAGAGGCCATGCCATGAAGCTAATTTGATCTGATTGTAAATTTTCTACATCACCAAAATTGATAATGTATGTTGCTGTATGTATACTTTTGACCCAGCAGATTTGGTCACATTTTCAGTAGACCCATAATAAATTCATAAAAGAACCAAACTTCATGAATGTTTTTTGTGACCAACAAGTATGTGCTCCAATCGATATCACAAAAAAAATAAGAGTTGTAGAAATTATTGGAAACTCAAGACAGCCATGACATTATGTGCTTTACAAGTGTATGTAAACTTTTGACCACGACTGTATATCTCTCGCTCTCTCTCCCTCTCTCTCTTTTAATAATGACCTTTTATCACAAAATCAATACTCAGAATTGTTTAACAATTATATTTCTCCTTAGAGAAGTGACCAATTTTTTTGAATTAGTGAATTATATTTTATATAGCGCTTTTCTCTAGTGACTCAAAGCGCTTTTACATGGTGAAACCCAATATCTATGTTACATTTAAACCAGTGTGGTGGGTAAAGTGTCTTGCCCAAGGACACAACGGCAGTGACTAGGATGGCGGAAGCGGGGATCGAACCTGGAACCCTCAAGTTGTTGGCACGCCCACTCCACCAACCGAGCTATACCGCTTATTTACTGTGTTTGTGTTATTTACAGGTTTCTCGTCAATACCAGTCAACTTTCGATTAAAAAAACCTCAGATTTGAGGCATTTGCATTGCACATATTATGATAGTGTAATACTGTAAAGTTCAAATTTGAATGACAATAAAAAGGAAGTCTAAGTCTAATATTGTGCACTCTGTGTAGGATCTGATGCCACCACAAACAACTTTAAGAGCCCTAATTGAAAATAAGTTGAAATAATTTTGGCCATGTGACACCACGCTACCCCCGCCTCAAAAAAAGAAGCTCCAATTTACACATTTCACAAATAAAAACTATCACTTTTATCATCATTTGGTCATGTTATGAATAATTTGGGATTTACCTGCAGCTACTATAAAACCATTTATTACAATGTGTGGAAATGTCAAAAACCCACCTTTTTTATTCTATGATACTCTTGAAGTATCTGATTATGGATTGTCTGTGAAGGACAGTGAGCACATGATACACATATTCTTAATGCTGGAGTTAATTAAATCAAGTATATTTGTAGCATAAATCATTTTTGACAAACTGCACCTTGTACTTGTCTGTGCCTTGTTGGAGCTTTTTAAGCTCGTTGTCCAGCACAGTGAAATGCTTAGTGATGCTCTCTATCCGAGCGTGCAGGTCGCGGTACTCGCTGTACTCGGAGTTGAAGTCGTTTTTATACTTCTGACGCTGCTCCTGAGAGCTGATCACCGTGTACTTCCTGCAGCAGACAATCACAGGAGAAAAGGTTACAACAAAACTAAGACAGAATAGAACCTCTAAGGTTAAACACCATCCAATCTCGTATACCATATCACACCAGGGTTGGATGTTTTTCCTCTCGGAAATAATCCTAGTATTAACTAGTATCAACTTTATAGCAAATGTTTTAAGTTTAGGTTATAAAGAAGGTAAGAAACACTATTGAATTTCATAAATAACCCATAGCAAAGTACATGGAAGCAAGTGTGGCGTTTTGTGTGGATAGTCCCTTCCCTACTTCCTCTACATCTTCCCTCTAGAGCCGCATATTTAACGTCGTCCTAGTGGCTCTGTCACGCCAAATTTCTTCCCCCTACAAAAACCTCTTACGTCATTTCCTCTTACGATAGCACTTCGGCTTTGACTGCCCGTCGCTGGAAGGATACTTGTTTTTTTTAGTTTTTTAATTTTTTTTTATAATATAGCGTTAACAAAACGTCTGTATTAATCGGACAAGTATTAATCGGACAAATTAACTTGAGGATATTCCTGACTGCACATTTGACTCGTGGACATATGCGGAAATGAACAACAGTGTACAATAAGTTAATTCATTATCCATCAACATTATCAAACTTTATTAAAACTAAATTTATTCGTTAAATTCAGTTTTTTTAGTTCTCTGTGTAAGTGAACTAAATTAAAATGACATTTATGTTAACTTCAATTTTTTTAGTTTCATTCGTTGTTTTTACGTCAGCACTCATGTTTCCCATAAACCGTGTTACATTGGGAATGCATATGTGAACAAATACTCATTGCACATTTGACTACCGTACAGGACGGAGAATTAAACGATTTTTGATTCGTTTTCCACGGGTCAACGCTACTTCAGGGTTAATTTCGATCGCTGCCAATCACGTAAGAGGAAATGACGTAAGTAAGAGGAAATGACGTAAGCGGAAATTACCCTGGAAGTAAACGGGGGGGGGGGGGGGGATTTTTGTAGGGGGAAGAAATTTGGCGTGACATCTCCCTAGAGCTTTTCCAAAAATGTATGAAAATGGAAAAAGATGAGGGAAAAATATATTTTTTGTTTTAATATGGTTCCAGTAGGGGAACAAACATGACACAACTCTTCCTAATTGTCAGAAATTCCACTGTTTGTATTAAACATGTTTCGGGCGGCGTGGCGAAGTTGGTAGAGTGGCCGGGCCAGCAATCGGAGGGTTGCTGATTACTGGGGTTTAATCCCCACCTTCTACCATCCTAGTCACGTCCGTTGTGTCCTTGGGCAGGACACTTCACCCTTGCTCCTGATGGCTGCTGGTTAGCACCTTGCATGGCAGCTCCCGCCATCAGTGTGTGAATGTGTGTGTGAATGGGTGAATGTGGAAATACTGTCAAAAGCGCTTTGGGTACCTTGAAGGTAGAAAAGCGCTATACAAGTATAACCCATTTATCATTATCATTTATTTATCATTGATGAGAGTATTTGGCGAGTGCCATTTCGTCCTACTAATTTCGACAGTCCTTGAACTCACCGTAGCTGTGTGGACTGTGATGCAACAGTTTGTTTAGATGTACAACTTTCTCCGACGCCGCCACATAAAAACATGTTTTATGCCACTCCTCCTTTATCTCATTTTGTACACCAAACTTTTTATGCTGTGCGTGAATACGCAAAGGTGAGCTTTTTTTATATTATTGACTGGTGTGGAGTGCTAATCAAGCATATTTGAACAGTGCATGACTGTAAGCTAATCAATGCTAACATGCTATTTAGGCCAGCTCTATGTACATATTGCATCATCATGCCTCGTTTGTAGGTATTTTTAAGCTTAATTAATTTCCTATACTTGTGTCCTCTGTGTATTTAATTTATGTTTGCATGTCTCATGACACATTATCTGCATGTAATATTGGCTGCATGTCTGATAGTTGTTTTTGAGCCATGTTGTTCCCGACCACAGCAAACGTTACCCAGCCTGCAAAGATTCATTAGAAGAAATCAATCCATCAGAAGAAGACAGCCTGCCGTTTCCTTTAACTTGGACGCACACATCTATACCTTTGGCCATTAAAAGCCAGTCATTTCCTGGACTTATCTAACCCTCTGAGAAGCGTTCGTTTTACTAATGTTTTCCAACGTAGTGAAAATGTGAAGAATAAATATTAAATGTCAACATTACTGTTAACGAAGATTTGCGTCAGTCATTTTGATGTTGGGTATTGGACAATTATATCCTGTGTTGCCTTCATTATAAGACTTATATAAGGGTTTTAATTTTTTGAGGCTCCAGACAGTTTTTTGTTTTTGTATTTTTGGTCCAATATAGCTCTTTTAACATTTTAGGTTGCAGACCCCTGCTCGACACGCATCTCTATATTGATATCGAATATCGAATGACAGAGACTTACATTTAAAATGACCGATATAAGCGTTTACTGAAGCAAAGCTAGAGAGCTAGTTAACCTCTAAATGTTCTCCAATAAGCACATCAAGTTGGTCTTTTCTTACATTTTCGTGAATTATTTGACAAAAGGTAGACACGGTAGGCTATAGGCTACAAGGAGCTAGCAGCTACACCACAGCTCAGCACACAATAGCACACAAGCTAGACATGCATAATAGGTGTCCTTGATTGAAAAATATTGCAGTCTAAAACACAGCAATTGTCAATATAGACGAGTATCAAATAATTATAGTTGCATATTAATTACAGATACAAAGTCTCCAAGCCTGAAGCATTCCACAAAGTATCCAGTAACAAAAGTGTCAACGTCATTCAACTTACTGCGTCATGCCCTTAATTTAATTAACTACTTTGACCACTAGGTGTCGCCAATTAACACTAAATATCAGCCTATAGTCAAGGCTCCAATATAGATATTGTATCGGAAGAGAAATCGGAACACCCCAAATAAATATTCCTTTCATTTGTCATTAATATGTTTTTTGCATTGTTTTCTGCATTGAAACTATAATTGGTCCCTCTAAAAGGTGTTTTTTGTTGTCTGGAATTGATTAATTGGATTGACATTATTCCTTACAGGGAATAAATGGACCGGTTACCTGTTTTTGTGCATTTGGGCTCCTCATAAATCCCGAACATTTGAAATATTTCTTATAACCATGGCAGAAAAGAGAGGTATTTTTAAAACAATGCCTTGCCTTCTTTCAAACCTGCTGCTAACAAGCCTTTTGGAATTTGTGACCTGAGTGACGTATTTTGCCTTAGTTGCGCCAGATATCTCCATATATGGTAGAGGTTTATCTGAAAGGCGAGTCCGCCATTTTTATTCAGTTGTAGTCCAAAGTTTCTTATTTTTCTCAATCCTTTTGTAGTGGGGCACACTGGCTCGTTCATGCACGTGCATTTTCCGTTGTTGCCATTTCTAATAAAAAGTAGCATATACACTACCGTTCAAAAGTTTGGGGTCACATTGAAATGTCCTTATTTTTGAAGGAAAAGCACTGTACTTTTCAATGAAGATAACTTTAAACTAGTCTTAACTTTAAAGAAATACACTCTATACATTGCTAATGTGGTAAATGACTATTCTAGCTGCAAATGTCTGGTTTTTGGTGCAATATCTACATAGGTGTATAGAGGCCCATTTCCAGCAACTATCACTCCAGTGTTCTAATGGTACAATGTGTTTGCTCATTGGCTCAGAAGGCTAATTGATGATTAGAAAACCCTTGTGCAATCATGTTCACACATCTGAAAACAGTTTAGCTCGTTACAGAAGCTAGAAAACTGACCTTCCTTTGAGCAGATTGAGTTTCTGGAGCATCACATTTGTGGGGTCAATTAAACTCTCAAAATGGCCAGAAAAAGAGAACTTTCATCTGAAACTCGACAGTCTATTCTTGTTCTTAGAAATGAAGGCTATTCCACAAAATTGTTTGGGTGACCCCAAACTTTTGAACGGTAGTGTAGTTCTAATTTATATGTGCCAGTCAACTCAATATGGAAGCTCTAAAAACTACAACGTGGCTGACGGGGTGGAGACGCAGTCGAAGAGGGCTACTTGTTACTTCACTGTTAATATCTGGTTACTTTCAGTTGTAACATGGTTCCAACTACACTTATGTTAAAATGTAATGAACACTTATTCTTCTGTTGTTTGGATACTTTACATTAGTTTTGGGTGATACTACACATTTTGGTATCGATCCAATTCCAAGTAGTTACGGGGCAGTGTTTGTCATACCAATGCTGATGCTGATACTTAAATTGATTACAGTTTTGATACCAATTATAACCAGACAAAAACATAGGAAGGTGGTGTCCATCCATCCATCCATTTTCTACCGCATGTCCCTCTCGGGGTCGTGGGGGTGGCTGGAGTCTATCCCAGCTGCATTCGGGTGGAAGGTAGGGTACACCCTGGACAAGTTACCACCTCATCACAGAGAATGGCGGTGCAACAATATCAAATACATTTTCAAATCATGACCTACTATTAGATCTGATTTAAATGTTTTGGTTTTTGCCCTTAAATCCCTCCTGTGTCCAGGGACTTATTTCCAGAGTTTGTAAACAATAACAAAACAACAAAATACTTTTTGACAATTAAAAATATCGATGTAGTATCGACTTAGTATTGTTACCGTCGACCATAACTCGGACTCCAACTTGCAGTTAGCATATCCTTAATGTGTAGTGTAGCATGTTTAACTATTCCTCATCCACCTGGGGTGATATTTGTAAGAAAAGTAGTTTATTTGCCACTTTGGCAGCAAGGATTAGTGACTTGGAAGTGGCTTTGCACTGTGACGGGGCATTAGCTGCTAGCTAGAACGCTACATTGCGTTGAGGACGCCTTCGTTCGCTTGTCGCTGTCAAATTTGCAGACACAGCTAGAATGTGTCATCAACATGCATTATCACGGTACAACGACAATATTAGAAGCTTTATTGTTTGCCAAATTTATATCATTTATATCGTATATATTGTGGAACCCTGTTAGATGTTACAGTTGTGGCGTTTTGGGGGTCTAAGCACCAATTAAATTAACTGCAAATTAATTTTAATGGTCGACATGAGTGTTTTGAGTCACAAAGTGGAACAAATTGACAGGATTTGCTTACTCCAAACTGTTATGAGACTTTAAAGACATATTTCTCCCAAAAATGGTGGTGAAATTGCAATTTAAAGAACTTTCTAATTGAGCGCTCACACTTTAAATGTTAATCCAAGGGTGGAGGAGACTTTAGAAATCCCACATTCTTTAAAATACTTACAATAGATAGTCAGTCACCTCAGGTGAAGACAAGGGAATACTGGTACTGTCATTGCATATCCCATTAAGATCTGGAACAAAAAGACAACAATGTGAACAAGTCATCTTCAACAAATCAGTCCTAATGCTGTGAAAAGCTCGTACTTGTTGCCCCTAAACCGCCAAGTGAAGTTCAAACTAAAAATATTTACCATAGATTTTACTGAATAACTTGCAAAGATGTAAAACAATAATATCGTATTCATCTACACACCAATTTTCATGTAGAACCGGTTGTGTTCAACTTCAAAGAATAAGGCATTATCTATCATCTAGTACAGTCTTTCTCAAACTTCTTTCACCAAATACTACTTTAGAAGAAACTTAGCTCTCCAAGTACCACTGTAATGACCAACATTACATACAGTACTGTAGTATGTTTTACTTAAGAAGTTACTTTAATATTTTTGGCCACTGTAACATTGCACACAGTTTGAAGAGTAATACTGTTTGAAATGGGGAAAATAAAACACTGTACTTTAATCAAGCGATTCGTACCACAGTTTGAGAATCCCTGATCTATTACATTTGACAGGATTATTCATTATTCAAATACATCTTAAAGGGGAACTGCAATTTTGGGGGGATTGTGTTAATTATTAACAATCCTCATGTAATGTTTTTCATGCATTTTAATTTGTAATATACGGCAAGTTTGAGGTGGTAGCTAATAGGAGTACTCCATGGTGCCCATAAAGCCCCCAAAAAGCCAACAATACTCTATTTACATGTAGTGACCTCAATATGAACTAAGTATTAGCAATATACCTATTATAAACGCTACTGCCGAGGAACTTCTTTTAGCGGCGCAGTGATCACAGAGAGCTAACTAGCTGTTATATTGACATACTAAGCTGCTTCTGCTGCATCACCTCTGAATTGGTTAATTCTAGATTATAAAATCATGCCTCTCACTTGTATGGTAGAAGGTTGTGGCCATAAACCAAGAAGTTGGTCAACTTTGACATTTAACTTATACCCGGCAAAAAAAACGCTTGTTTTGTTCTAATATTTTGTTATAACTGTGTGACGATTGTAATTAATTATTCATCTAAATGGGAAGATACAAACACCCATTATGTTTTATTATGTCCGTAGTTTGTATATCTTGTTCAGCACTTAGCAATAGTGCTACTTGCTGGATATGCTTATCACTCAGCTTTTAAAACTTGTAACTCATTTTCCTTACATTCAGGCTCAAAAATAAAAAGGCCTGGATTATCATCATTTGTTTTAAAGTAGTCATCATTGGCTCTCATGAAGTCTGCCATAAATAGTAGTGATGTGTCTGTGTAATTGATGCGCTCCCCTGTGCTTAAAATGACCAAAATACGTAAATATTGCAGGTTATTATGAATGTGCCTATTACAACATTACATATATACTTATAGCATGTACAGTACAGGCCAAAAGTTTGGACACACCTCCTCATTTCAATGAGTTTTCTTTATTTTCATGACTATTGTAGATTGTCACTGAAGGCATCAAAACTATGACACATGTGAAGTGAAAACCCTTTCAGCTGACTACCTCTTGAAGCTCATCGAGAGAATGCCAAGAGTGTGTAAAAAAGTAATCAGAGCAAAGGGTGGCTATTTTGAAGAAACTATGTACATGTTTTCAGTTATTTCACCTTTTTTTTGTTAAGTACATAACTCCACATGTGTTCATTCCTAGTTTTGATGCCTTCACTGACAATCTACAATGTAAATAGTCATGAAAATAAAGAAAACCCATTGAATGAGAAGGTGTGTCCAAACATTTGGCCTGTACTGTATCATTGATGGATCTGACCAAAACATTTTAGATTTGTATTATAAGTGACAAAGCAAATTCATAACATCTAATAATAATTCATTTTATTTAGAAATTTTAGCTAAATTGCCACAGGGACACACTTTTGGCAACCCTGTTTTAAAGACTGGAAGTTCACTACTTATTGAGGGTATATAAAATCATCCAGCAGGGGTCTCTGTTTAATCAGTGAGTCACACACTTGCAACAAAAAGAGCCACAGTGTAGGCTAATTATTGTTGCACCATGAGACGGTTCCTTTTATCATAAAATCTCCGCTCTGTTGTAAAAATAATGTCCAAGCTATTTACATTTGGAGTTCAAATTGATTTGTATTTGTTAAATTGGGCTCATTTTTTGTTGGAAATAACAAGAAAATGTTGAGACGTGTTAAAAGATTCGGAGACAGCTAATAGGAAAAAAACAGCAACTCACTTGTGTTTTTAAGTGGAATACTGTTGCTTTTGAGGTTTTCTGGGCTCGTGTCACAGCTTCTGTCAAGCTCCAGCATTCTGTCCTCAGCACTTTTCGTCTCCTCTTGGCCTTTCGCCTTGTTTTTCATCTTCTCCTTGTCTTTATGCTTCTTGGACTTCTTCTTAGACTTTTTGTCGCTGGTAGCCGACGTACTCTTGTTGCGAGGGGTTGGCTTGGGTTTTGCGCTGACGCCGGCGGGTGCGGTTGTGGCCGAAGGGGGTTGACCGAGCCTCTCTGACGCCGTTTCCTGGGTGTCGCAGTCCCGGCCATTGTGGCTCGAATCGTTGCTGACGTCGGAGAGCGCTTCGAAAGGACGGGGAATGTCCAATAAGGGGAGCGGCTGGGAGCTGGACGTTAGAGCGGCATCTGGCAGAGGAGCCACCTGTGTTCCACCTGTCTCTGCTTTCCCGTTGGAGGAACTAAGCTTGCCGTTGATTGGGGCCGATGCAGCTTTGCTTGCAAGGTGCGATATCCTCGGTTTTTTATTGTTAAGAGGGTCAATGAAGTCTGTAGCCGGACGTTTCTGGCAGAAAAAAATGACGTTTGTTATCAAACCATGTTCATAATAATACAACTATAATCACAAAGTAACAGTGGAAAAGTAGCCCCTTTTACAATGCCAGGAAATAAAGAATAAAAAAGGAGACTGGGTGTTAGATGGAAGCGGGCGATAATGGGAGAAAAATGTGAAAAGTCGAAACCAGAAGTTTAAATACACTGTGTAATAAGACACATTCTCACATTCTGTTTTAGCTGAGTTAGAATGACCAAAATTAGGATGCGGATGGCATAAAATGAATGTGAGGAAGAGGACAGAAGTAAGACTTAATTTCAGTCGGAAATAGGAGGAGGAGGAAATGTGCTTCCACCTTGACTCCAATAGTCAGCTCCACTTATTAAGGCAAGACAGTTTTTTCCCCACATAAATATGAAGTCCAAATAGCGTTTCATTATGATTGATCAGCATCTGGCACAAGCATGTGCTCCAATCACTCTATCACAAAAAAATAAGAGTTGTAGAAATGATTGGAAACTCAAGACAGCCATGACATTATGATCTTTACAAGTGTATGTAAACTTTTGACCACGACTGTACATATTAGACCACAAAGAAGAGTTTCCAATGTAGATTCAAATGATCATAGGTAATGAGAGGCTAACCTGGGATGGCGAGCTGCTGGCTAACTCCTTGGGCGGGCTTTCTGGTGGGGGAGCTGTGTTGTTCTGAGCCTGGCACTGCTTCCTGTAAGAACACACGCGCAGAGCAAAATAAAAAAAAATCCCATTTTATAAAATGTCTGCAGTAATTGAAGATTACACGATATTAATTCAAAACGACACCTGATGCACTACAAATTATTTGCCACTTCTCTGGAATTTTCCTAGTTTTAAGAGCCATATACTTATTTTTAATCTTAATTTCAGCATGAATAATTATGTTTTCTATTCTAGTTTAAACATGTTAAAATTGAGAATCATTATGTGTGAATGTGAGTGTGAATGTTGTCTGTCTATCTGTGTTGGCCCCTGTGATGAGGTGGCGACTTGTCCAGGGTGTACCCCGCCTTCCGCCCGATTGTAGCTGAGTTAGGCTCCAGCACCCCCCACGACCCCGAAGGGGAATAAGCGGTAGAAAATGGATGGATGGATTATTCAAATAAGATATTTTGGTTGTCCCTCGATCAGCGGTTCTCAACCTACGTTCGATCAAACCCTAGGGGTTCGGTGAGTTGGCCTCAGGGGTTCGGCAGAGCCTCCGCCGCAGCGGTCAAGACACACCGTACTCATGAATTGATTTACGTGGACCCCGACTTAATCAAACAAGTTGAAAAACTTATACGGGTGTTACCATTTAGTGGTCAATTGTACGGAATATGTACTGTACTGTGCAATCTACTAATAAAAGTTTCATACAATCAATCAATCTATCGTGTAAATAACAACTTCTCCCTATCGGCGTAGCTGTACTGTAAAGTTAAAATTTGAATGACAATAGAAAAGAAGTCTAAGTATTATGGATACCCCCAAACAATGTTCCCTCTAATTTTTCATCTGATTTGCAAGCGTGTAATTTGTTGTGAGTTCATGCACTGTGTTGGTTTTGTTCTTTGAACAAGGTGATGTTCATTTTGTGCGCTAGTAAAAAAAACATGTAACTTTGTCTTGAATTTGAAAAAAACAAAAAACATTGTATTTTTCACTAAGGAAGGGTTCGGTGAATGTGCATATGAAACTGGTGGGGTTCGGTACCTCCAACAAGGTTAAGAACCGCTGCCCTAGATAGAAAATCTTGTTTAAACATTCTGCAACATATCGAAGATGCTTAATTTAAGAATTGCATGTCATTTTTTTAAGACTAAAATACTGATTTCTAGCTTTAAAGTCCTGCTAATTTCTAGATATACAAATCTTAATTTAGGATGTCTTATCAAGAAAAATTATCTGCCGATGCAACGAGTTAATTTCACTAGTTTTTAGTATTTTATTTCCCAAAATCTAGTCATTTTATCTTATAAATTGACAGCTCTTTTTGTGTGATGACGTGGCTCTTTGTTGTATTGTTTCTTATTTTAACTGTACACACGTGTATCTAAAATTGTGTACGTGTTGACTGTCGCAGCTAGAGTATATTACATACAGCTATTGTCAACGCCATTTGTGACAAGCCAACAAATGGTATACTGTTATGCAAAATACCTCATAAGTAAGCAGAGCAATATTGCTAAAAACTAACAGTGCCAGGTCAGTGCGGCGCACAAACAAACATTGACATGGCATGACAAACAGCTTCTAAATACAGCCTTTGCACTTGATCAGCAGGGGAGGCATACACCACTTCACTAAATAAGACTGGGAGGTGTGTGTGCAGGGGCCCAGTTAGATAGACTTGTGGTAAAGTAATAACAGATACGGCTGAACCTTGGACTAGTGCCACCTTACACGCGCAGCAGCATGTGCTGGGACTTGGTTGCGTCACGTGCGGTGCAGTCTTGTCACCATGTGCGTCCTCTGTGTGACTGATAGCGTGTGTATAAAAGTATACACACATGTAGAGACAACAATCCACAAGACACACGGACTCACTCTACCAGAGAATAGGGAAAAATGTGTAGGATGACTTTTTGTTTGTGTTCACGTCCACACTAGTGTCGGAATAATACACTTTATGTGTGAATGTGAGTGTGAATGTTGTCTGTCTATCTGTGTTGGCCCTGCGATGAGGTAGCGACTTGTCCAGGGTGTACCCTGCCTTCCGCCCGAATGCAGCTGGGATAGGCTCCAGCATCCCCGAGAGGGACAAACCGTAGAAAAAGGATGGGATGGATGGAGTTAGCTCACCCCCTTTGTAGCTTCAACAGCTTCCACTCTTAGGCACTATTTTATACCTTAGTTTTCAGAAGTCCAAACAACCTAACGCAGATGCAACACAATATTACAGCAACAGCTTTGCAAGTAGTAGCCACAAATAATCTTCTGTTGAGTTTACTTGCTGATCCCACAACATAAACACAAACTGAGCGCCTGTGACATTGCTGCCTGCTCTATAAATAGCTGTAAGATTGCCTTTCCTTAGTAGCAGATCCTGAGGAACCAGATTTTTTTTTCCACAGGGAAGAAGCCCAACAGAACATGATGTCAATAAACATAATACTTTGCTTTGTAGCCATTGTAACCACATACAAGTTATTCTGTAGACGCACCTGACATTTTAGCAAACACAATAAGTGCCTTCTTAACAGCCCTAATTATGGGCCATTACATAATTTGTGACTGCATCAGCTGTGACGTGCAGTTGACACAGATATGAAAATAGATACAGACAGCCCTTAAAAGAAAGTGTGCCTCTAACATGCGTTCTGTCGGACATCCTTCCAAACATATCTGAATACTAGCTTCCAATTAAATTAATAAAGAAGGCCAGCTTTCAGACGTCCTGTGTGCAGCATATAAATGAGTATTAGTGCTATAAAAAGATAAAGGGAAAAAGTCTCAAACACATAAATACAAATGTTTTAATTTTATGAAAATGCAGTTATAAATACAGATTTTTTAAATTAGAATTAAGTCGGAATATTACCCAAAAAAATGAAAGTAAATTGCAATTTTGCGGGAAAAAAATTGCATTACAGATAATTATTATTTTTTATTTCACAAGAATGAAGTGGTAATATTTTCTATAGGATAAATAAATATATGCTATTATGAAAATGTTGTATTGCAATTCAGGGAGAATAAAGTTGGACCATAACAATTGGAATATTACAAAAGTATTACAAAGAACATACATATTTTACGTGAAGTCAAAGTACACATTTTAAGTTGAAAAACACGTTGTTACGTCACAGAAATATGATAAAATAGAGTGGAGAAAATAATTCTAAAAGAATAAAGTCAAAATATTGCAAAAACTGGTGGAGTTAGTCATAATAAGAAAAAAGTTTTGAATGTTATTTTATTTCAATAAAGCAGCAAAATACATGAATTGTTTCCATTTGAGATAACCGTAGTAAATACAAAATAAAATATATAAGATCATTTGAAAATAATAAAGTCATATTATAAACACATGCAAAATTATCAGAATAAAGTTGTAAAAAAAAAATCTCATCTGCAATGAGGTCCCCTGCCTTACGCTCGAATGCAGCTGAGATAGGCTCCAGCACCTCCCGTGACCCCAAGTGGGACAAGTGGTAGAAAATGGATGGATGGATGGAAAAAATCTCATGTAAATATGTGAATAAAGTTGTGATTTTGGAGAATAATGAATACAATAAAGAATAACGTTTTTCATGTAATCTTACCACTTTAATACTGTGACTTAATTTTGTACTTTTATCAGTTGTACTCTTTGTGGCATTGAGATCTTTTTCCAAAAGACGAGAACTCTAAGCAACTAAATGTGTTACAAATGAAAGCGGTCTTACCTCAACAAGATTCTCTTGAGAAGCTGCTGGTCTCCTTCTGTGTACCCAGGCCAGTCTTTAAGAATTTCCTTATATAAAAAGTCTTTCAACGTAAGCGTGTTATCTTTCCCATTCAGGTTTGCCACCTAGGGAGGGACAAAGGTGTGAGGATGCCGTTGAGGAAAAAATTAAATAAAAATGTCACTTTAAGTTTCACCCTCACCTGTTGCAGGTGGCCGTCCAGGGAGTCCTTGTCTGACTGCAAGAGGCCGTCCTTCTGCAACCTCAGGAGCAGCTCGGGCTTCTTGTAAGGCTTGAGGGCCAGCAGGTGCACCAGGCGCTCTCGGAGCGGCCGGTGCTTAGGGCTTGCTTTCTTCACCGCACTGCTGGAGATGATGACGGGTCGGGAGGTTCGCCGGGAGGGGGCCACGTCGGACAGGGCTGATACCGGTTTCCGTATCTGTACCTTTTTGCCTGGAGAGGAGCAAGGAGAAGTTACGACTGCCAAAACCAAAACCCCACAAGAACAATTCGCTACATGCTTGACTGCACCTTAAATCAACAGGAGGTTTTAGAGAAAGATATACTAGATGGACAAAAGTATTGGGACACCTGTAAATTACACGCTCTTTTTCGGTCTGTGAGATGTTTGGCCATGTGGGAGGTCAGCGGCCATTCATTTTGCATGTTAGAGGGCCTGGTGTGCCAACTTCATTCGAATTCATCCCCAAACATACTCATATTTACACAATCATACATATATACACACATACGTACACTACCGTTCAAAAGTTTGGGGTCACCCAAACAATTTTGTGAAATAGCCTTCATTTCTAAGAACAAGAATAGACTGTCGAGTTTCAGATGAAAGTTCTCTTTTTCTGGCCATTTTGAGCGTTTAATTGACCCCACAAATGTGATGCTCCAGAAACTCAATCTGCTCAAAGGAAGGTCAGTTTTGTAGCTTCTGTAACGAGCTAAACTGTTTTCAGATGTGTGAACATGATTGCACAAGGGTTTTCTAATCATCAATTAGCCTTCTGAGCAAACACATTGTACCATTAGAACACTGGAGTGATAGTTGCTGGAAATGGGCCTCTATACACCTATGTAGATATTGCACCAAAAACCAGACATTTGCAGCTAGAATAGTCATTTACCACATTAGCAATGTATAGAGTGTATTTCTTTAAAGTTAAGACTAGTTTAAAGTTATCTTCATTGAAAAGTACAGTACTTTTCCTTCAAAAATAAGGACATTTCAATGTGACCCCAAACTTTTGAACGATAGTGTATATTCATTCATTCATTCATTCGTACATACACTCCCACATTCATACACAAATACAGTACATACATACAGGTGGAGGAAATAGAAGAACATTTAACCTTATTTGGTGCTATAAGATCAAAATTATGCCACAAGCAGTGTTGGGTTAGTTACTGAAAACCAGTAACTAGTTACAGTTACTTTATTTCAAAAGTAACTCAGTTACTAACTCAGTTACATACACCAAAAAGTAATGCGTTACTGTGAAAAGTAACTATTTAGTTACTTCTTTTCTTCTTCTTTTTTTTTTTTTAAGGCTCCCATTAATGCCCTTTTAGCCTTCATTTCAGTACTGTTATTGCATTGATTGAAACTTGTATTAGTAGATTGCACAGTACAGTACATATTCCATACAATTGACCACTAAACTTGTTTAAGTCGGGGTCCACATTAATCAATTCATGGAGAATAAGACAATCTGTTGATCAACTTGGCATGCATTTGCATCACTGAACTTTGCTAAGCAATGTGGTCTACACACAACACACAAAGACTAATATATGTTTCATAGGCCAATTTATTTCAGGCCAGAACAAATTGGCAAAACTATTTGAAATAGCTGCAACATAACATACATAAGTAACAAACAGCATAATAACAATATAGCTGTAAACCTGGCTTCACCCAAGGAAGGTACACAAAGCTTAACCAGGCATTTTTTCTCTCTCAAAGAATTCGGAAATAAAATCATGTCTTTAGGAGATCAACACTGTACTGAAGCCCAGAACACTCTACGCATTTCCCCAGTTTTAGTTTAGAGATAAAAAAAAGATTGGCCTGGCCCACTTGGATCCCTCTTTATGTTTGTGAACTTTATAGTCTATACATTTTGAGTGATATGATAATAAAACAATCTACAAGTTTAGAATGAAAGAATATATAAGAGAATTGACAGAGTCTGTGTACCTTCAGTGCTGAATGATGAGCAGAGGCAGAGTTTGGAGTGTTTTCTTTAGCTCGCTTTCCATTTTTATGTACTCACTGTCCAGGTGCCATTTGCCGTTTGACGCCCGGTATTATGCTAATTAGCTGCCTGAAAGCGGGTCACTCCACTGTAGAAATAGCCTGCATGTCTTCTAGTACATACGCTGCAATGGCTCTATCAATTTTGTCCTGGCTAGCAGTCCCTCCGTTAAAATCCAGCCGCTATTGGAGGTGGAGGTGAAGTGTGTCTCTCTTTACTAGCTTCGTTGAAGCATGTTGCTTTTGTAGCTGTTTCAGCAGATTTGAATTGCTGTTTTGGGCAATAGATAGGATCTTTGATCCAAGACACAACTTACATTTAACTAAAATGTTCTTTACTTTGTGCTCGACAAAAGAAAAGTAATGAGAATATCTCCATGTTAACAAACTGGGCTTCTGGCTCCACCATGATGTTTTGTTAGTAAACACAGACACGCCCCTCCCCCTCCCCGACCCACACAAAGCGCGCCTCTTCTTTTCCTTGTGACACAGAAGGACGACACCGCAGCGCTCCAATAAAACACACTCAGATCTTCTGTTTCTAACCGATTATACATAAAAAATAACGTAAAATAACGCAGTAACGCATCAAGTAGTAACGGTAACTGAGTTACTGAATATAAAAAATAACGCGTTAGACTACTAGTTACCGCCGAAAATAACCGCGTTACAGTAACGCGTTACAAAGTAGTCCCAACACTGGCCACGAGACATTGTATCACTTTTGCGTTTTATAATGAGTCGATGCATCAGTATTGTTTGACCCATCTCTAGTATTGCTTGATTTTATGTGAATCGGTACCACTGATAAAATTTGGTTGGTACCTATGAAAGTACCAAATATGGTACCTATCCCTATTTGTACACCTTACGTATCTCAATGCACAGGGGGGTGAAAGCACAATTTGACCAGAGGGTGAAATGTCAAGTTCTGTTATAAATAAATAGACAACATGTAAATATTGTATGTTCAAGACAATAAGACACAATTTCCTACTCAAAATGACAGTTTTCTCTCTACCCCCCAGCATTTCCAAACATAATTCACCGCTTACCGACGAATCTGCCACCGGGCTTGATGACAATGGCACCCCTGCTGCGTGTCTCCTCCTCAACCTGGGCCATGCTCTCCCTGGCCTTTTGATAGGAATCGTCCGTGGCGCATACAGTAATTTTGTCCTGGATGGCACCCAAACAATCCAGCTGAATGCTACCGTCACTGCCAAAACAAAGAGGAAAGACCGTCAGAGAGGAGGAACAGGGCGGCTTGACACAGTAGGGTCAATAAGTCAAGTGTTACACATTGGTTTTATCATACTTGCCAACCCTCCCGTTTTTAGCGGGAGAATCCCGATATTCAGAGCCCTTTCCTGACAACCTCCCGGCAGAGATTTTCTCCCGACAAACTCCCGGTATTCAGCCGGAGCTGGAGGCCACGCCCCCTCCAGCTCAATGCGGACCTGAGACTGAGTGGGGACAGCCTGTTCTCACGTCCGCTTTCCCACAAAATAAACAGCTTGCCTGCCCAAAGACGTCATAACATCTAGGGCTTTTATAGAGTGCACAACTGCGCACACAACAAGGAGACGAAGCAGAAGAACGAGGAAATTACAGACATGGCGGCCGAAATGATATACTCATCATGAACGGAGAAGTTAAACAGGACAATACTGCCATCTAATGGATAGCCACTGGAACACTGAAATTCAAGTATTTTTTTTTTCTTCTATGTAAATTTAAAAAAAAAAAAAAAATATATATATATATATATAGCTAGAATTCACTGAAAGTCAATAATCACGCCCCAAACCACGCCCCCGGCCCCCAAACCCTCCCC
Source organism: Entelurus aequoreus (assembly GCF_033978785.1). Lineage (NCBI taxonomy): Eukaryota > Metazoa > Chordata > Actinopteri > Syngnathiformes > Syngnathidae > Entelurus > Entelurus aequoreus. The sequence continues at coordinate 23,685,974 of NC_084757.1, forward strand.
CTCCCCGATATTGGAGGTCTCAAGGTTGGCAAGTATGGTTTTATAGACAGAAAAAATGCAAACAAACTATCCGAGTTTCATATTTTTGAGGATACTGATAAACTCCAATATAAATGAATCACAATCAAAGACTTGTGTCCTTCGACAATTTTCTGAAAACATGGAAACATTATTTAACAACAGGACAAATTCATGAAAAAAAGAGAAACGCTCGCGGACAACAAATACAGACACAGAGCTAACATATCAGGATTGATGGCGATAATCGAAATACCAGAGGAAATGACTGAAGCAATAGATGGTAAACAGTGTGCAACTGCAGTGTTTGACACAATTAATCATATCATCTTAATTAAAAAATTAGAACGGTATGGCATCAGAGGATTGGTCTTCAATTAGCTAAGAAGCTACTTAACCAACAGTAAACTATACGTGAAGCTAGGCGAACATACGTCTGCAGCGCTAAATATATTCTGCCTCGTACCCTAGAGAGCAATACGAGGACCAAAATTGTTCAATTTTTATACAAATGACATTTGTAAAGTTACAAAGGACTAAAAGTTAATACCATTTGCAAATGATACAACTGTGTTTTGTTCAGGAGAGAACAAATGGAAGCTATTACAAATGTCAGAAAGAATGAATAAATTAAAGAGATGGTTTGACAAAAACTGACTATCCTAGAATTTAAATACAACTAAAATAAGGCTATTCGGAAGCAGTAGGAGAGAAAGTCAAACACAGATACAAATAGACCGAATACACATTGACAGGGTAAAATAAATAATGATAAAATGAACTACAAATCTCATGTAAAAATATACAACATAAGGTAGCAAAATATACATCAATAATGAATAAAGCCAACTATGTACGGAACCAAAAATTACTCCATATTCTCTACTGCTCGCTAGCGTTACCATATCTAAGTAATTGTGCAGAAATATGTGGAAATAACTACAAAAGTACACTTCATTCACTAACCATGGTTCAAAATAGGTCAGAACAATACATAATGTTGGGAACATTCAAACCGTTTATTCATTGAATCAAAAATATTGAAATTCAATGATTTGGTGCATTTGCAAACAGCTAAAATTATGCACAAAGCAAACTATAACCTGCTACCTAAGAATGTACAACAATTGTAATCAACAGAAGAGGAGAAATACACTGTAGCCGTAGAGAAAATTCCATTTTGAAACATGTGTATGCACGTACAACACTTAAGACCTTTAGTGTATCAGTAGGTGGAATTAAATTATGGAACGGATTAAACAAAGAAGTCTAACAATGTACTAATATGATCCGGTTCAAGAAACTGTTCAAACTCATAGTGTTTACAAAATACAAGGAAGAAGAATCCTGATAAACATCTTGACACTTATCCTATTCATCTCAATATGTAAATCACAACTTATTTAACTATTTATTCATGAGAACTTCATTGATCTTGTATTTAATTTGTTTGTGTTTCAAATTGAGCACAGGAAGTAAACACATGTTAGAAATTGCTATGAAACGAAAAGAGGTAGGGACATGTTGTAAAGAGAAACTGGACATATGCGATGTACAACATTGTAACTGCATGCATGTTTGAAATAAACTAAAACCATAACCATAGATAAGCAATAACTGTAGGTCTGTGGGGTTCTGCACACGACACACCAAATGACTTTCTCTCTGAATACCTTCACACCTACACTTTGACAGTTTGGCAGAAAATAAGATGCAGCCGCAACGAGAGAGGCTGAGCTCTGTCATTTTATAGTTCCAGGTCGATTCTCTAAACACTGATTAGGATCCAGCCGGAGATGCGAATGAACTCCACCTGACCCTCTTTTGCGTGAAATATTCTCAGACAGGAGAGTTTTGACAGTCAGCATGAGGAGAAAAGTCAGGTTGCTCTACCAGCTTTAGCTCTAGTTCCAGTTTCATTTGATTCAGTCAGCACTTTTTTGCGCATGTCACTGTGCTTTGGTGCAGAGTGTAGAGGATACTTGACCCCCGCACCACTCCTTGAGGGTTAAGTTGGAGGGTTCCGGCAGTGTTCCTCCCTGCACAAAGGAGCGGATAGTCTTGCTGCTGGGTTGTTGCTCGTTTAGTGTACGGGCCTGTCTCCTGCTATCTTCTTTACACTCTTCACACTAAGGAAACTCAAACTCTAGCTTCTGTAACATAAAACATCCTGCAAAATAGCCACATCACAGCCTTAAAGGGGAACTGCATTTTTTTTTTGGAATTTTGCCCATTGTTCACAATCATTATGAAAGACATGACGGATGGATAAAAAAAAAAAAAAAAGGCATTTTAAATATTAAATAGACGTAAATAAAAGTCAGCTTACAGCAGACCCAATGGGAGCTCCTCTATTTCGCCCATAAAATCCAATAAATAACTATTCAAAAAGCGCTGGGATCACAAGTTTGTGTACAATTTCGATATGATCGACTGGCGAGGTTTTTCCTCGCTTCCTAACTCCATGGAAGTTTATTGTAGAGCATAAATCATGCATCTCACCTGGACAGGAAAAGTCAAGGGTGTATTCGGACAAGTTGGTACTCTGACAGCCATTTAGGACCCAGAGATGGCGAAAACGACACAAAGACATGCCCCCACCCGTTTTCTACGCAAGGATTATGAGGCATTCTTCACCTAAATGAGAATATATGAACATGCCTTGCCTAATGACAGCATACCTTGTACAGTAAGTGATGTTTTATTATGTTTGTTGGCCCCCATGAAGTCTGCAGTGAGTAAACAGCAGTGTTGGGACTAACGCGTTACAAAGTAACGCTTTACTGTAACGCCGTTATTTTCGGTGGTAACTAGTAATCTAACGCGTAATTTTTTTTATTCAGTAACTCAGTTACCGTTACTACATGATGCGTTACTGCGTTATTTTACGTTATTTTTTATGTAGTATCGGCTAGAAACAGAAGATCTGAGTGTGTTTTATTGGAGCGCTGCGGTGTCGTCCTTCTGTGTCACAAGGAAAAGAAAAGGCGTGCTTTGTGTGGGTGAGGGCTTTAAAGGCAGAATAGAGCGGCTCCCATAGGCTCCATTGTAAGCTGACTTTAGATCAAATGTATTTAAAAAAAAAACATCCATCATAATGTCTCTCATAAGGATTGTGAATTATAGGAAAATTCCCCCCCAAAAATGGACAAGAACACGTCTTTCTTTTTAATGCAGTCTAACTCGTAAATAAACATGAATAAAAAAGTCTGTTTACAATGGATCCAATGAGAGCGTCATTGAGACGTCATTGCGTCTGTTCCGAGCATAAAACCCAATAAATAACCATCCAACAAGCACCAACGATATTCCATTTACATTTTGTGACCTGAATGTTAACCAAGTATTAGTGATATTGTTATTCTAAGTGCTAACGTTAAGGATCTATTTTTAGCGGCGCATTGATCAAGAGAGGTACTACCTTATTCTGCTCTATTGTCGTCATGAGTTGGTGAGCTGATTTCTCGCCGCTGAGCTCGTGAAGGTTAATTCTAGATTATAAATCATGCCTCTCGCCTGGATAGTAAAAGGACGTGGAAATATACAGAGATGTTGGTCAACTTTGACAGCCAATTTTGACCCGGCAATAGTGAAAAAGACCCGAAAAGACTTGGTTCCACCCACCTTTTTTCTTTGCGAGAATTATGAGTTATTCTTCATTTAAACATGAATATATCAACATTCCATCCATTGGCATCCAAGTGAGAGCAGACATTGTACAGTATGGAATGCTTTATCATGTTTGTTGGCTCTCAAAGTCTGCCATGATTAGTAGTAGTTATTCTTGAAAGGAAAAGCGAACGTTGTCATGCGTTTGTGAAATCAATGCGCGATAAATATTACATGTTATTGTGAATGTGCCTGTTACTACATTAAAGCTAGTATATAAATGATTGGAGGTGTTTGGATGTTTTTTTAAGTGCTTTATATGCAGAATAGAGCGACTCCAATTGGCTCCATTGTATGCGGACATTTATTTACTAGTTAAAGTGCATAACAAAGAAAAACATATGCGTGGTTGTCTTGCATAATGATTGTGAAAGTTAGGCAAAAAAAAGTGTAGTTCCCCTTTAGGGGCATACTTACACTAACCATTCCTCCATCTCTTGGTCTGCACTTGCCATTTATTTGTCCTATCACTTTTATTCTGTTCAATTGTGTGTGAACCAGTGTGCCGTGGTATTATTAATATGACTATAATGCAAAATGTATGCAAATTTTACACCAAAACATATCTAATCTAAAAAATCTAAACCCAAATTGTACCTACATAGATACTGTAGAATTGTTCCATGATTGATCAATTGCGCAATTAATGAATGCCGACACATTTGGTCCATAAAATGCAGTGTTAATTTTGACTGCTGTTTTTAAATTGTGTACTCATAGTTCGACTAAAATATATTTTAGTTTGTCACATATTAGTCATCTAAATAGATTTAGTTTTAGTCAACTAAATTTTACAACATCTTTAACACAACTTTAATCAATATAAACCATATTAAAATTATAAATTATTGATAGTATAGCACCGCTAAAGCAAAAAAGGGCCCCTAAAAGGCGCACCCCATGGTTTACAGAAGAAATTAGAGCTCATAAATTATCATGTAGAAAACTGGAACGCAAATGGCGCGCGACTAAACTTGAGGTTTTCCATCAAGCATGGAGTGATAGTTTAATAACTTATAAACGCATGCTTACCTTAGCTAAAGCTAAATACTACTCAAATCTCATCCGCCTCAACAAAAACGATCCTAAATTTCTGTTTAGTACAGTAGCATCGCTAACCCAACAAGGGACTCCTCCCAGTAGCTCCACCCACTCGGCAGATGATTTTATGAATTTCTTTAATAAGAAAATTGAACTCATTAGAAAGGAGATTAAAGACAACGCATCCCAGCTACAACTGGGCTCTATTAACACAAATACGACTGTATATACGACGGACACTGCCCTCCAAAATAGTCTCTCTATTTTTGATGAAATAACATTAGAGGAATTATTACAGCGTGTAAGTGGGATAAAACAAACAACATGTTTACTTGACCCACTTCCTGGGAAACTTATCAAGGAACTGTTTGTATTATTAGGTCCATCAGTGTTAAATATTATAAACTTATCACTTTCCTCCGGCACTGTTCCCCTAGCATTCAAAAAAGCGGTTATTCATCCTCTGCTCAAAAGACCTAACCTCGATCCTGACCTCATGGTAAACTACCGACCGGTCTCCCACCTTCCGTTTATTTCCAAAATTCTCGAAAAAACTGTTGCACAGCAGCTAAATGAACACTTAGTGACTAACAATCTCTGTGAACCTTTTCAATCCGGTTTCAGGGCAAATCACTCTACGGAGACAGCCCTCGCAAAATTGACTAATGATCTATTGCTAACGATGGATTCTGATGCGTCATCTATGTTGCTGCTTCTTGATCTTAGCGCCGCTTTCGATACCGTCGATCATAATATTTTATTAGAGCGTATCAAAACACGTATTGGTATGTCAGACTTAGCCTTGTCTTGGTTTAACTCTTATCTTACTGACAGGATGCAGTGCGTCTCCCATAACAATGTGACCTCGGACTATGTCAAGGTAACGTGCGGAGTTCCCCAGGGTTCGGTTCTTGGCCCTGCACTCTTTAGTATTTACATGCTGCCGCTGGGTGACATCATACGCAAGTACGGTGTTAGCTTTCACTGTTATGCTGATGACACTCAACTCTACATGCCCCTAAAGCTGACCAACACGCCGGACTGTAGTCAGCTGGAGGCGTGTCTTAATGAAATTAAACAATGGATGTCCGCTAACTTTTTGCAACTCAACGCTAAGAAAACGGAAATGCTGATTATCGGTCCTGCTAGACACCAACATCTATTTAATAATACCACCTTAACATTTGACAACCAAACAATTAAACAAGGAGACTCGGTAAAGAATCTGGGTATTATCTTCGACCCAACTCTCTCGTTTGAGTCACACATTAAGAGTGTTACTAAAACGGCCTTCTTTCATCTCCGTAATATCGCTAAAATTCGTTCCATCTTGTCCACTAGCGACGCTGAGATCATTATTCATGCGTTCGTTACGTCTCGTCTCGATTACTGTAACGTATTATTTTCGGGCCTCCCTATGTCTAGCATTAAAAGATTACAGTTGGTACAAAATGCGGCTGCAAGGCTTTTGACAAAAACAAGAAAGTTTGATCATATTACGCCTATACTGGCTCACTTGCACTGGCTTCCTGTGCACTTAAGATGCGACTTTAAGGTTTTACTACTTACGTATAAAATATTACACGGTTTAGCTCCAGCCTATCTCGCCGATTGTATTGTACCATATGTCCCGACAAGAAATCTGCGTTCAAAGAACTCCGGCTTATTAGTGATTCCCAGAGCCAAAAAAAAGTCTGCGGGCTATAGAGCGTTTTCTATTCGGGCTCCAGTACTCTGGAATGCCCTCCCGGTAACAGTTAGAGATGCTACCTCAGTAGAAGCATTTAAGTCCCATCTTAAAACTCATTTGTATAATCTAGCCTTTAAATAGACCCCCCCTTTTTTAGACCAGTTGATCTGCCGTTTCTTTTCTTCTCTCCTCTTCTCCCCTGTCCCTTGCGAGGGGGAGTTGCATAGGTCCGGTGGCCATGGATGAAGTGCTGGCTGTCCAGAGCCGGGACCCCGGGTGGACCACTAGCCTGTGCATCGGTTGGGGACATCTCTGCGCTGCTGACCCGTCTCCGCTCGGGATGGTTTCCTGTTGGCCCCGCTGTGGACTGGACTCCCGCTGATGTGTTGGATCCACTGTGGACTGGACTTTCACAATATTATGTCAGACCCACTCGACATCCGTTGCTTTCGGTCTCCCCTAGAGGGGGGGGGTTACCCACATATGCGGTCCTCTCCAAGGTTTCTCATAGTCATTCACCGACGTCCCACTGGGGTGAGTTTTTCCTTGCCCGTATGTGGGCTCTGTACCGAGGATGTCGTTGTGGCTTGTACAGCCCTTTGAGACACTTGTGATTTAGGGCTATATAAATAAACATTGATTGATTGATTGATTGATAAAATTCCTTGAAACCATCTTTTTTTAGGCAAAATTTGCAATTAAAGGCCTACTGAAACCCACTACTACTGACCACGCAGTCTGATAGTTTATATATCAATGATGAAATCTTAACATTGCAACACATGCCAATACGGCCGGGTTAACTTATAAAGTGCAATTTTAAATTTCCCGGCAAACTTCCGGCTGAAAACGTTTCGATATGATGACGTTTGTGCGCGACGTCAACGGTTGAAGCGGAAGTATTCGCAGCCCATTGAATCCTATACAAAAAGCTCTGTTTTCATCTCAAAATTCCACAGTATTCTGGACATCTGTGTTGGTGAATCTTTTGCAATTTGTTTAATGAACAATAGATAGATAGATAGTACTTTATTGATTCCTTCAGGAGAGTTCCCTCAGGAAAATTTTAAATGGAGACTGCAAAGAAGAAAGTTGTAAGTGGGATCGGTGTATTAGCGGCGGACTACAGCAACACAACCAGGAGGACTTTGAGGATAGCAGACGCGCTAGCCGAACGACCTCACCTTGACTTCCTCCGTCTACGGGCCGCCAACCGCATCGGTGATCGGGTGAAGTCCTTCGTCGTACAGTCGATTGCTGGAACGCAGGTGAGCATGGGCCGTGATGTTCAGATGAGAGCTGGCGTAGGTACAGAGCTAATGTTTTTAGCATAGCTCTGTCGAGGTTCCGTAGCTAAGTTAGCTTCAATGGCGTCGTTAGCAACAGCATTGCTAAGCTTCGCCAAGCTGGAAAGCATTAACCTTGTATTTACTTGTCCAGAGTTTGGTAGTATTGTTGATCTTCTGTCTATCCTTCCAGTCAGGGACTTATTTGTTTTGTTTCTATATGGAGTAAAGCCCGATGCTATCACGTTAGCTCAGTAGCTAAAGTGCTTCACCGATGTATTGTCGTGGAGATAAAAGTCACTGTGAATGTCCATTTCGCGTTCTCGTCTCTCATTTTCAAGAGGATATAGTATCCGAGGTGGTTTAAAATACAAATCCGTGATCCACAATAGAAAAAGAGAGAGTGTGGAATCCAATGAACCCTTGTGCCTAAGTTACGGTCAGAGCAAAAAAAGATACGTTCTGCACTGCACGCTAGTCCTTCACTTTCCTCATCCACGAATCTTTCATCCTCGCTCAAATTAATGGGGTAATCGTCGCTTTCTCGGTCCGAATCTCTCTTGCTGCTGGTGTAAACAATACGAAAATGTGAGCAGTCCTTCCTCCGGTGTCGTCACGCTTTTTTTTATCAGAGACCAAAAGTTGCGAACTTATCCTTTCAGCAAAAATATGGCAATATCGCGAAATGATCAAGTATGACACATAGAATGGATCTGCTATACCCGTTTAAATAAAAAAAATTCATTTCAGTAGGCCTTTAATCTCAATAATAAATTCCTGTCAAAAATAGATCTGCTCTCAATAAATGCAGTGGTACGTCGAGAGTTTTTCAGGTTACGAGTGTGCAAATCGCTAGTTGGTGTAATGAATGCCAGTGAACCCTTTCAGATCTGACCAAAACATTCTGTGTCTGACTCGCAAGCATTAGCTTATAGGTAGAAATCGCCATAACACAACCATTGGAACAAAAAATGTGAGTGTAAAGGCAAGTGCTGAGAATAGGCAGATGATATTCATGGTAATAAAAACCAAAAAACAAATCATGACAGCACATGTAAGCCGAATTGGCAAGCATACTGACGCAGATTGAGTCTAATGTCATTCAAGGATGTTACAATAATATCTAAAAAAACCCTGACATTTATCCATGAAAATATGGAAAAGCTGCTGGTGGTGTGTTTGAAGAAGAAGCAGCTGGAAGGAGATACCGTAGAAGTACGCTCTCATGGGAAAATGCTGTACACTATTATTACAATATTTAATAAAACTACTGTATTAGATTTTAGTACATTCGATTTTTTTTTTTCATACAATATTTATTGTTGAAAAGTTTATTTTTCATTTTAAAAGGCATGATGCGTGTTAATTGCTGCACCAAATAAACTGATTTCCGTTCATTTCAATGGAGTAACAAGTTTCTCCAGTTACGAGTTGTGTCACAGAACCAAAAAAACCTTGCAGAAAGGAATATGAAACCTGCAACTTTGGTCAATAAGCCAAATGCCTCTGTTCGAATATAATCTAGACCACAAGGAAGGGGTTTTTAATGTAGATTTAAATCATCATAGGTCCCCTATAAGAGCAGACCAGAACACTTACAAGAGCTGAAAGTGCTAGACTTGAAGTGAAAGGGTCCCGGGCACATTTTGATAGTGGGAGTACACTCCAAGAGGCGATCTGGAATTCATTTTCCTGGGCTTTTTATGCAGAACCCAGCAACGTTGGATTTTTCAACATCACGCCATCAGATGATTTCATGCGTGCCGACGTTAGTGCCTGGTGTGACGTAGAGATTACTTGTTGGAAAGTGACAGCAGGGTGGGAGTGAGTGTGTTTAAACTTCACAACATGGTCCATTTCAAAAGGGAGCTAACGTATATAAACCTTTTCAGTAATTACTGAGATACTAGATTCTTGCTAGTACAGTAGAGTCCCAATATTCGCAAAGATTACATTCAAAGAAACTCGCGTTTGCAAAAAAAACAATGCTTATTTTGGATACTCTAATCTTTATCACATGCCTTTAACAATTTTTCAACTAATTATTAACTTACCGGTATTAAGTTTTACACAACAAAAAACAATTACATGCATACAGTATAAAGTACAGCTAATTAACTGGCGGCCCGGGGGCCAAATATGGGCATTCTGGCCCCTGAGTTAAGGTTTAAACCTTGCGGGACAAGAATTTTTGCAACAAATTCCTAAAAGCACTGGAGTGCTCCTGTTGTAAAGAGGAACTTGGGCCACTGTAAATCCATTGGCAGATCCTTGCATTGATATTTTACCTTACTAGCAAACATAGAATAACCAGGGTCCAAACTTGTGATTTACATAACTGAGGCGTTCCTCAAGGCATGCCTTTAAGTCCTCTCCTTTTTGGCAGTTACACATGTTTTTCGTAAGGTTAATTATGTAACCAAGGTGTTGCTGTAGCTGGTTTACTTTAAATGCAGTCAGCAGTCATTTGTTCAACTTCTTTAGTTATACTACTGGTTTTCCTCAATATTCCATTTTAGTTCCTCTCTTTCTCACCATTTGGGCTGATCAACTGGTGGTCCACCAGTTCAAAAAACCTGTAAAAGACACTTTTGCAGCAGATTCTTAAACACACCAGCATGCAGTCATAGAGATGATCTTTTTTGCAGAAGGTCCTTAAAACAGCAGAGCCCTCCTACAGAATAACTGACAAAATAAATAGGCCAAAATAAAATGTCTATTGAAAGGACGTTGGCTCTTCGGGATTATACAAAATAAGACTGATAGTTAAAGGGGAACTGCATAATTTTTGGAATATTGCCTATTGTTCACAATCATTATGACAGACATGACGACGGATGGATTTTTCTTAATGCATTCTAAATATTAAATAAACATAAATAAAAGTCAGCTTACAGCAGAGCCAATGGGAGCTCCTCTATTCCGCCCATAAAATCCAATAAATACCCATTCAAAAAGCACCAACAATACTCCATTTACATTTCGCGACTTGAATATTTACCAAGTATTTGTGATATTGTTGTTATCACGTTATCACTATTTATAGCGGCGACGTGACCACTGCCGTGAGTCCCTATGTTGACATCATCGAGTGGTCTGCTGTTTCCTGACTTCCTTGCTCCCTGTAAGTTTATTGTAGGTCATAAATCATGCATATCCCCTGGACAGTAGATGGCTGAGAATATAAGTTGGGACACTTTGATATCCATTTCAGACCTGGAACTGGCAAGGACGACACGAAAAGCGCTTGTTCACCCTACCCACACATCCCTCCCCCCGCTCCTACACAGTTTCTTCGCAAGGATTATGAGAGATTTTTCATCTAAAATGCGAATATATGAACAGCCTAGCAGTTGTCATCCTAATGACAGCAGACCTTGCACAGTGAGTGATGTTTTATTATGTTTGTTGGCTCTCATAAAGTCTGCAGTGAGCAGAAATCAGTGATGAAGAGGAAAAAAAGCAACAATGTGTTTTTTTTTAAATTAATGCGTCCCGTATGCTTAAAATGATCAAACTATGACAATTTTAACCGTTATTATAAATGTGCCCGTTACTACATCACATACTGTATATACTTACATCATACATATAAAACCCTAATGGAGGTGTTTAGATGTTTTTTTAGAGGCTCTATAGGCGGTATTGAACAACTCCCATATGCTCCATTGTAAGCTGACTTTTGATTGAATTTATCTAATATTAAGATTAAGGATTAATGTACCAATGATTGTCACAAATGCATTAAAAAAAATCCATCCGTCTTCATGTCTTTTATAATGACTGTGAACGGTAGGCAAAATTACCAAAAAAGTGCAGTTTCCCTTTAAGGGAAAAGTCGAGACTCTGGGTCTTGATCCCTGGTATAAAGTATCTTATTTACAAAACCTGCAATTACACAATATCACATCTTGTTAACGCATCTACCTGTTGGAAAATGTTTGTGTATTGACTTGTGAGACAGCCACCTCTGCAGTATTCATTGCTGCAGCTCTCTTTTTACCCTGCAGACAGCGCCATCAAACCATTCTGTCTTTTAGTTACATCAACAGAACAACTGAACTGATACCAGATTAATGCAACCTTAAAAGTGGAGTGCCTAATTGGACTTATATTTGATGTTTTGGCTTTATTATTTAGGAGCACGGTAGCTGTAGGAACATGGAAAACGGGATGTTGACCTCACGCTTACCTGGTGACATACTGCTGGATGCAGTCGAAGCTGCCCTGCGGGTTGTCTCTGCCAACGTGTGACAGGTAGAACGTAAACGTGTGCAGCTCATTGGAATTTTCTGACCGTGGTATTGAAATTTTCTGCGGGACACAAGAAAAACAAAACAGGAAACAGTGAGTCAAAAAGGACACAATGGATATAGAACGCACTAACATCTGCTATTGACCACGTAGCCCCTTTATAGTATTCCCCTAATTAGAATCACTAGGTTTATTAATCGTGACAACTTGGCCAAAGCCAAATGACACAGTAAAAATACTCATTCATGGATAAATGGGGGTATAATTGCCACTCCCTAGGCAAAAAAGAAAGACAAGTGTGGGAATGTGTGGTTTGCCATCTCCTACAATGAGACGTTATTGTTTGAATTTGAAATAAAAATACACTAAATGTATAAATGTTCTCTGAGCATCCTCTTACAGTAAAAAAACAAAAACCAAAAGACTTTTAAATACACCCGTGCACACACAAGATAAAGTCAAATGCTTGAAGTTCTTTTTAAATAAACTTAACACTCAAAGCACAAACACTCGTTATTGTTACCGCCACCAGCAGGTATGCAGTATCTAACTGCTGTTTTTTTTGTCCGTTAGTTAGCAACATAACTCAAAAAGTTGTTGTCGGATTTTGATTACACTTCAAAGAAATTCCAGAAATTGGATAAGGAACAGCTGATTATATTTTGAGGGTGAGCCAGATCATTTGTAAGTTTACATTACAAGGCTGAAGTTCTTTATATGTATGCCAGCGGTCACGCCTTCACCAACAGAGACGAAGAGAGTGGATGACTGACTAGAGGGTTCACTTTGTTTATTTAATTCCGCTATAAAACAAACAATCGTTGAGGCCGATGCAAAGAGCGAACCCTCTCGCAGCCTGTTTGGAAGCCAGAAACAGCAATTTCATTTACCCTTTGATTTGCTGGGGTATGCTTGTTAGTTAGCAAAACAAGTTATGACCAGATTTTGATGAAACTTTCAGGAAACGCCAGAAATTACATAAGGATTAAGTGATTGTATTTACACCGTATGAATTATGTTGTTTTTTTCTTTTCATGCATTCTTTACTATTGGGAGGAAGGATCTGGTGGAGGTCTCTCAGTGCTTTTCTAGTTAATAAAGTGAAAGTATAATAGCTTTCCGTATTTTCCGGACTATAAGGCACACCTAAAATATTTTTTCCCCTCAAAACTCGACAGTGTGCCTTATAACCCGGTGCGCCTAATGTAAGGAATACGTTTGGTTGCGCTTACCCACCTCGAAGCAGTTTATTTGGTACATGGTGTAATGATAAGTGTGACCAGTAGATGGCAGTCAAACATAAAAGTGTAGGCTGCACTTTGATGGCAATATGTCTGAAGTAAACAACATCTACATTTTAAATGTTCCATTGAAAATATAGAACATTACACACGGCGCTCAAATATCTATCAAAATGTTTTAGTACGACTTTGGTAAGCTATGAAGCTGCACCGCTTGAAGGATTGTCGGCGCATTAAACTAACAAGTATTATTATGGTGCGTGTTTAAGGTAAGACATATTATCTGGTGTTTTGTTTTGCAATATTATGCAAAAGCAACTTTCCTTACCTTCTGGTACCTGCTGATCTGTATTTGGGATCTGCATAAATCCTGAAAAATTGTAGTCTCTATCTTCTTGTTATGGCACATTCATCCTCCGCTGTTGCCATTTCTAATATAAAGTAGTGTAAAGTTCTTACCTACTTCTGTCAGTAAACTGGCCATGAAAGCACTAAAACATACCGGAGTAGTGAGTACCGGTATACATTATTCACCCATGGAGCTTTAGTTATTGGAGAGTTCCGGTCGGACGTTTTTTCACGGGACACATTTCCGGTGGTATTTTTTTCTGGATGAGGAGATACTGCTCCGTTATTGATTGAAGTAAAGTCTGAATGTCATTAAAACAGTTAGCTCCATCTTTTGACACTTCTTCCACTCCCGTCCTTGCACGCTACACCGCTACAACAAAGATGACGGGGAGAAGACGCTGCCGAAGGTGAGCCACGTAAATTAGACCGCCCACAAAACGGCTTGCAGATGATCTGTAAAACATAATCTATGCAACATTTTGACCAAAGAACCACCATTACATGTTATGTAGACCACAAGGAAGTGTTTTCCATTTAGAAAAAAATAATAATAATATGACTCCTTTAATGCACCCTATAATGCGGTGCGCCTAATATATGAAATAAGATTAAAAAATAGATAATTCATCAGCAGTGCATTACATTTAACAAATACATTTAACCAATGTAGTTAGGACTGAGTGTTTTCTTCTTTTTACAAGTAACAGTGGTATTTTTTTTTGCACTTTAAAATGTTGAAGCATTGAAAGGTTTTATGATGGCCACCATGGAACAGATTTTTTTCTTCTCTTGAAGTATTTCCTATCGGGGGGGGGGGGGGGGGGGGAGTGTTTCAAAATCCAAACAAATTGAAGGTTGACCACAAACTTGCTGACATTTGACTGCATGGCTTCCGCTGTACAGTCCAGATGCGAGACAGGCCTATGCTGACATCTTTAGTCATCTTTAAATCCGAGTGTAAACTCTGGATCCCTCACAATCTTGACACGCGGTCCCACGTCAGGCGGATCAGCTCTGTTTACCGAAGGTCTTACACGTGTGAAGGCTGCAGGTGGCCAACTATAAATACATGTCCTTTATTTCCACTCTAGTATAACACACTAGCTCTTACTGCAGGCAGACTGAGCAACAAATTGAGCTTTTTTTTGTGAAACGAGTATTACTATAGAGCCGTATGCTGTGTGCACACAGCTGGTTTTACCTTATTGCATTGATCAACAAACACAACAGGAAAACAAAAACAATCTGCCAAGAGGGAAAGCACATAAATCACTTAACTTTGTAATTTAGGGTTATTGCCCGAAAGAGTTGGTGCTGCAGCGCAGCAGCTATACATTACAGGGATATAAAATGTAATGTGTTGCAATTTGAGCATTTGGGTCCAGGGATGACTGTGACGCGGGGAGGCCGACGGACAGGACTGACGCAGTTTGACTCAGTGACTCATTGCAAAGAGTGCGAAGAGAACGATGCTCCTCCACACCAAATGGCTCACTGGCCTCCAGGGAACAAACAACATTGCATGCGTGTGATATGAATTTGTGAACATTTCAATTGTTGCTGAGAAAAGATGCTTCAATTAACACCTGAGTGTCCAATATTGGTCGGGTGCCTAATGGCGCCTCTAATGAAAAACAGTGGCATTTACAGCTGTGACATCCTGATGTAGTTTTTTCATAAACTCTACAAGATCAGGGTTTCTACAAGTATCAGCAAATACAATTGAATGCTGTTTAATGCCATTTGTATTGCCACTTAGAAACAATGTAATGGCCATGTCCCACTCCATATGGTTATTATATATCAGTGGCGGGCCGTGCGTTTCCCACCTAGGCCTTCAGTGATGTCCGACTTCAATAATTACCTTTCAAAATACCATCATTTAAGTCACCACATGACCATTGCTGGAGAAATACTATACAGAAACATATTTACGCCCTACTGGTCATTGAATCACATCAACAGTGTACAAAACGGGTTATTTTCTGGCACATTTAAAAATCAATAAACCCGCATCAGCAATTAAAACATATCCTATGTGGTACTGTCAAAATTCCATCCATCCATCCATCCATCTTCCTCCGCTTATCCGAGGTCTGGTCGCGGGGGCAGCAGCCTAAGCAGGGAAACCCAGACTTCCCTCTCCCCAGCCACTTCGTCTAGCTCCTCCCGGGGGATCCCGAGGCGTTCACAGGCCAGCTGGGAGACATAGTCTTCCCAACGTGTCCTGGGTCTTCCCTGCTTCCTCCACATCGAGAGGAGCCAGATGAGGTGGTTCGGGCATCTGGTCAGGATGCCACCCGAACGCCTCCCTAGGGAGGTGTTTAGGGCACGTCCGACCGGTAGGAGGCCACGGGGAAGACCCAGGACTGTCAAAATTAAAATTGCAAAAAACATAAAACGTGAAAAAATTAAAAAAGAAAATATTTGAACTCACAATTTGTAGCACCCATTCGACGCTGCATAAGCCAGTGGTGCCGCTGGTTGTGTGGCGGGCATTTCCCAATTTCATCGCCGGGACAGCTAAGCTAGCTTCTGGGGTTGGCCGACATCATCTCACAAGATTTAGTTTCTCTTTAAATATCCTTCTTGAAAAGGTGCCTTGCAAATATATGTGTTGTCTTGTCTAATCATAAAAGATGCAGACGAGGCGTGTTGGCTGAGTTCTTAAAGTTCACTCCACAGCGTGCTCATCAATAACATTAAGCTGCCGGCATGTCTACATTCAACAACCTAAACGGGGCTACTGAGCATGCTCTGCACTACTGTGGCATGCTGGGTAATGGAGTTCCTTATGTTGCCTAGCTCATACCAACACAATATATATCTGCCTTAGGCCAGCTAGAAGGCCTTACTGACAACAACTCGTGATCTGATTGGCTATCACAACTGTCTATCGCCTGTATGTGTCCGTTCACTTACATTGCCCAGACGCCTGCATTGTTGATTCTGAAGGCCCTGGGCAGATTTGGTACAGCATGGCAACATAAGCTAGCTGAATTCTGATTGGATAAAAAACTCTATAACCTAAAAACAACAGCGCTGGAAGGAGCATAATATGAGATGAAGAGAAAATGAATACTTTTAGATATTTAGGGAAATTATGATCATGATTTCTGGTTATGTTAGGCCAGCAGCGAAGGCCTTGCTGGCCCTGATGGCACACCACTGTTATACATAGTCAAAAGCTTACAATTGTCTGTATACACACATAATTGTAAGCATTTGACAGTAATAATGTTAAATATTGGGAAATATTTTATTAACTTACTACCTAGTGAATTAGAATTGGCTTGCCAGACTGTTTCATCTGATAATTCATATTTATTGATGTATTTTTCTGTAGTAGCATCTAGTGTTCTGTCTTCATGCACCGGCCGTAGACAGTAGCCAATTAAAAGGTTCCGCCTGTCAATCATCACACTGTACCTTCAATCAAAATTATTGACGGGAATCTGCACTTAAGCCCTTTGAATACATATCCAATTCTGAATTAGTTGATCAATTAAAAAAATGATTTCTAGGAATATTACATTGACTTAGACTTGTCTAAGTCTAAGTCAATGTAATATTCCCAGAAATCATTTTATTTTATTTCTTTAAAACATGCTGTAAAAATGCATGCCCTCTGAAAATATGCCTTAAAATAGCCACAAACTGGAGTGATTTTTTTTAATCCAGATACAATCTGAAAAAAAAGTTAAAAGGTTTTATGGAATAATAAATGATCATACTAGGACTGCAAATGATGCATGTGTTCGGAAATAGATGATTGACTTAAAGGCCTACTGAAATGAATTTTTTTTATTCAAACGCGGATAGCAGATCCATTCTATGTGTCATACTTGATCATTTCGCGATATTGCCATATTTTTGCTGAAAGGATTTAGTAGAGAACGACGACGATAAAGGTCGCAACTTTTGGTCGCTGATAAAAAAAAGCCTTGCCTATACCGGAAGTAGCGTGACGTCACCGGAGGAAGGGCTCCTCACATTTTCCCATTGTTTACAATGCAGCGAGAGAGATTCAGACCGAGAAAGCGACGATTACCCCATTAATTTGAGCGAGGATGAAAGATTTGTGAATGAGGAAAGTGAGAGTGAAGGACTACAGTGCAGTGCAGGACGTATCTTTTTTCGCTCTGACCGTAACTTAGGTACAAGGGTTCATTGGATTCCACACTTTCTCCTTTTTCTATTGTGGATCACGGATTTGTATTTTAAACCACCTCGGATACTATATCCTCTTGAAAATGAGAGTCGAGAACGCGAAATGGACATTCACAGTGACTTTTATCTCCACGACAATACATCGGCGAAGCTCTTTAGCTACTGAGCTAACGTGATGCAGATAGAAACAAAATAAATAAATCCCTGACTGGAAGGATAGACAGAAGATCAACAATACTATTAAACCATGGACATGTAAATACACGGTTAATAATTTCCAGCTTGGCGAAGCTTAACAATGCTGTTGCTAACGACGCCATTGAAGCTAACTTAGCTACGGGACGGCGGCGGCGGCGGGCGTTGTAGCTTTCGACGACACCCCGGCCGCCATCAGAGTCGGCAAGAAACATATATTTCCCCAAAGTTACGTACGAGACATGCACATAGCGACACGCACGTACGGGCAAGCGATCAAAAATTTTTTGAAGCCAAAGCTGTACTCACGGTCACGCGTCTGCTATCCACCTCAAAGTCCTCCTAGTTGTGTTGCTGTAGTCCGCCGCTAATACACTGATCGCACCTACAGCTTTCTTTTTTGCAGTCTCCATTGTTCATTAAACAAATTGCAAAAGATTCACCAACACAGATGTCCAGAATACTGTGGAATTTTGGGATGAAAACAGAGCGTTTTGTATTGGATTCAATGGGTCCGAATACTTCCGTATCAACCATTGACGTCACAAGGATACGTCTTCATACATAGACGTTTTCAAACGGAAGTGTGGCGGGAAATTTAAAATTGCACTTTATAAGTTAACCCGGCCGTATTGGCATGTGTTGTAATGTTAAGATTTCATCGTTGATATATAAACTATCAGACTGCGTGGTCGGTAGTAGTGGGTTTCAGTAGGCCTTTAAACATTTTCGAAAAAGACATGTTATGGATGAATATTTGAAAAAATGCCAATAAGCCCTTTCGATGCATTAAAAATAAACTGAGTCAATTTAAAGTGTTTACAATAGATAGCAAATTATGTATAAAGTGTCAGGCAGCTGAATGAACTCTTACTCATTTACTGTGGGAATGTCAGAGAATAAAAGTTGTGGTCTGTTGTGAGAATTGCCTTCTATGTCCATCCTAGGCCACCGTAGGTCACATAAGGTGCCTGCACCACGAGAGTTGCTAATGTTAGCTAAATTAGGTCATGTGTGTTGAACTGCAGACTGAAAAAAAATGGCGTTGTGTGTCAAACAAGTTCAGCTTCCTCATTAACATGACATGACAAAGCTTGAGCCCCCAGAGCCATTTCATTTTGCTGTCCAGCGGAGTGGAGACATTTTTTCTCGCTTTCAGACCTTACAAGACCTCTGGTATCCAGTTTGAAAGCCATATCCGAAAAAAAGAAACTCACACACAGACGTAGAACGTTATGAAGTTTATTTTTATTTATTGTTTGATGGTTTGACGATTTGACTATCGACCAAGTCCTACAATTGTATTACATTTTTTAATGCCTTTGGACATTGCATTTAATTATTTTCAATGCCATGTAAAACCTTAAGTTTTGCAAAATTAATGTTAATTTAAAAGCCTACTGAAATGAATTTTTTTTATTTAAACGGGGATAGCAGATCTATTCTATGTGTCATACTTGATCATTTCGCGATATTGCCATATTTTTGCTGAAAGGATTTAGTATAAAACAACGACGATAAAGATCGCAACTTTTGGTATCTGATAAAAAAAAGGCTTGCCCCTACCGGAAGTAGCGTGACGTAGTCGGGTGAACATATCCGCAAAGTTCCCTATTGTTTACAATGATGGCCGTCAGAAGTGAGAGAGATTCGGACCGAGAAAGCGACGATTTCCCCATTAATTTGAGCGAGGATGAAAGATTTGTGGATGAGGAAAATGCAAGTGAAGGATTAGTGGGGAGTGGAAGCGATTCAGATAGGGAAGATGCTGTGAGAGCCGGGGGTGACCTGATATTCAGCTGGGAATGACTACAACAGTAAATAAACACAATACATATATATACTCTATTAGCCACAACACAACCAGGCTTATATTTAATATGCCACAAATTAATCCCGCATAACAAACACCTAGGTGTTTGTTATGCTAGCTCCTAGCTACTAGCTCGAGCTAGTTATAGCTCGAGCGGGTTATATGGACGGGATCCCGTCTATATAACCCTCCAATACAATTGAAACACCTGCACAACACACACACACACTCACTCAGCCCAAAGGACCGTTCACCTAACCCAAGGTTCATAAAGCTTATATATTTAACCAAAGTTACGTACGTGACACGCACGTACGGGCAAGCGATCAAATGTTTGGAAGCGCGCGGGTGGGACCTGATATTCAGCTGGGAATGACTACAGCAGTAAATAAACACAAGACATATATATACTCTATTAGCCACAACACAACCAGGCTTATATTTAATATGCCACAAATTAATCCCGCATAACAAACACCTAGGTGTTTGTTATGCTAGCTCCTAGCTACTAGCTCGAGCTAGTTATAGCTCGAGCGGGTTATATGGACGGGATCCCGTCTATATAACCCTCCAATACAATTGAAACACCTGCACAACACACACACACACTCACTCAGCCCAAAGGACCGTTCACCTAACCCAAGGTTCATAAAGCTTATATATTTAACCAAAGTTACGTACGTGACACGCACGTACGGGCAAGCGATCAAATGTTTGGAAGCGCGCGGGTGGGACCTGATATTCAGCTGGGAATGACTACAGCAGTAAATAAACACAAGACATATATATACTCTATTAGCCACAACACAACCAGGCTTATATTTAATATGCCACAAATTAATCCCGCATAACAAACACCTAGGTGTTTGTTATGCTAGCTCCTAGCTACTAGCTCGAGCTAGTTATAGCTCGAGCGGGTTATATGGACGGGATCCCGTCTATATAACCCTCCAATACAATTCAAACACCTGCACAACACACACACTCACTCAGCCCAAAGGACCGTTCACCTAACCCAAGGTTCATAAAGCTTATATATTTAACCAAAGTTACGTACGTGACACGCACGTACGGGCAAGCGATCAAATGTTTGGAAGCGCGCGGGTGGGACCTGATATTCAGCTGGGAATGACTAAAACAGTAAATAAACACAAGACATATATATACTCTATTAGCCACAACACAACCAGGCTTATATTTAATATGCCACAAATTAATCCCGCATAACAAACACCTAGGTGTTTGTTATGCTAGCTCCTAGCTCCTAGCTCGAGCTAGTTATAGCAAGCGATCAAATGTTTGGAAGCGTAGCTGCGTACTCACGGTATCGCGTCTGCGTCTGTGTATCCAAATCAAAGTCCTCCTGGTTAGAATCTCTGTTGTCCGAGTTCTTCGATCTTGACTGCATCTTTCGGGAATGTAAACAAACACCGGCTGTGTTGTGTTGCTGACTTCCCTCGCAAAATACTCCGCTTCGCACAGACAACTTTCTTCTTTGCTTGCTCAGCTTCTTTCTCCATAATGCAATGAACAAATTGCAACAGATTCACCAACACAGATGTCCAGAATACTGTGGAATAATGAGATGAAAACAGAACTATTTCGTATTGGCTTCAATGGGGAAGCCATACCTCTGTTAAACTGGCTACGTCACGCGCATACGTCATCCTCCAAAGGAATTTTCAACCGGAAGTTTAGCAGGAAATTTAAAATTGCACTTTATAAGTTAACCCGGCCGTATTGGCATGTGTTGCAATGTTAAGATTTCATCATTGATATATAAACTATCAGACTGCGTGGTCGGTAGTAGTGGGTTTCAGTAGGCCTTTAATGACTTCTTGCTTTTTAATGCTTTGCGGAAACTCTGAAGATGGCAGTAGCTGTGTTTGAAGTATCATGAGAAGTCAATCTACCTATGCATTCCCTTTGAAGGTCGGTTGCTGTAAAAAAGTGTGACTGTCGGTATTACGAGCTCATTACTGCTATTACAACATTGGTTCTGTTGCTGCTGTGTTGTGCAATATACTTATAAAAGTACAAAAAAAATGACCGTGTGGTCAAAGAGAGCAACGTTTTCCTTTCCAATTTCTCATACACTACAAACCATTAATAAAATGTAAAAAAATAATAAAAATAAATTATATATATATATATATATATATATATATATATATATATATATATATATATATATATATATATATATATATATATATATATATATATATATATATATACACACTATATTGCCAAAAGTATTTGGCCACCTGCCTTGGGAGCATAGAATTGTCCAAAATGTTTTGGTATCCTGGAGCATTCAAAGTTTCTTTAATTGGAACTAAGGGGCCAAGCCCAACTCCTGAAAAACAACCCCACACCATAATTCCTCCTCCACCAAATTTCACACTCGGCACAATGCAATGTAGCGTTCTCCTGTCAACCTCCAAACCCAGACTCGTCCATCAGATTGCCAGATGGAAAATCAATCAATCAATCAATGTTTATTTATATAGCCCTAAATCACAAGTGTCTCAAAGGGCTGCACAAGCCACAACGACATCCTCGGTACAGAGTGATTCATCACTCCAGAGAAGGCGTATCCACTGCTCTAGAGTCCAGTGGCGATGTGCTTTACACCACTGCATCAGACGCTTTGCATTGTACTTGGTGATGTATAGCTTAGATGGAGCTGCAAAACTGGTTTCTCTGTCGTGGCCGCGTGTCGTCAGTTACATTGACAATTGTTATCTGAACTGGTCTCTTAAAGGCAACAGCAGAAGTCACACTGATTTGCAGGTGTGTAATTTGTTGTGAGTTCATGCACTGTGTTGGTTTTGTTCTTTGAACAAAGTGACGTTCATGCACGGTTCATTTTGTGCACCAGTAAAAAAACATAACTTGGTCTTGAATTTGAAAAAAAACTATTTTTTTTGTTCACTAAAGAAGGGTTTGGTGAATGCGCATATGAAACTGGTGGGGTTCGGTACCTCGAACAAAGTTAAGAACCACTGATCTAACGTTCGAACTGGAAAACTGTTATTTTTAAAAAATATTAGCTCATTTTGGAATTTCATGCCTGCAACATGTTTCAAAAAAGCTGGTACAAGTGACAAAAAAGACTGAGAAAGTTGAGGAATGCTCATCAAACACTTATTTGGAACATCCCACAGGTGAGCAGGCTAATTGGGAACATGTGGGTGCCATGATTGGGTATAAAAGCAGGTTCCATGAAATGCTCAGTCATTCACAAACAAGAATAGGGCGAGGATCACCACTTTGTGAACAAATGTGTGGGCAAATTGTTTGAGAACAACATTTCTCAACCAGTTATTGCAAAGAATTTAGGGATTTCACCATCTACGGTCTGTAATATCATCAAAATGTTCAGAGAATCTGGAGAAATCACTGCACGTAAGCAGCAAGGCTGAAAACCAACATTAAATGCCCGTGACCTTCGATCCCTTTGGATGCATTAAAAAGCGACATCAGTGTGTAAAGGATATCACCACATGGGCTCAGGAACACTTCAGAAAACCACTATCAGTAACTACAGTTTGTCGCTACATCTGTAAGTGCAAGTTAAAACTCTACTATGCAAAGCGAAAGCCATTTATCAACAACACCCAGAAACGCCGCCGGCTTCGCTGGGCCCGAGCTCAACTAAGATGGACTGATGCAAAGTGGAAAAGTGTTCTGTGGTCTGAAGAGTCCACATTTCAAATTGTTTTTGGAAACTGTGGACGTCGTGTCCTCCGGACCAAAGAGGAAAAGAACCATCCGAACTGTTGAACAACTTAAGCTGTACATCAAGCAAGAATGGGAATGAATTCCACCTGAAAAGCTTCAAAAAATGGTCTCCTCAGCTCTCAAACGTATACTGAGTGTTGTTAAAAAGAAAGGCCATGTAACACAGTGGTAAAAATGCCCCTGTGCCAACTTTTTTGCAATGTGTTGCTGCCATTAAATTCTAAGTTAATGATTATTCGCAAAAAAAAAAAAGTTTCTCAGTTCGGACATTAAATATCTTGTCTTTGCAATTTATTCATTTGAATATAAGTTGAAAAGGATTTGCAAGTCATTGTATTCTGTTGTTGTTAACGAATTACACAACGTGCCAACTTAACTGGTTTTGGGTTTTGTAATACACAACAGGGTTAGCCTCTTCAATTATCGCCCGCTTCCTATAAACGCCTTGCCGCTTTTGTGGTTTAGGTAAATAAAAGTCCTGACCGTAATCAGAGCATTTATGGCAGATTAAAAAATCCCCAGACATCATCCCGGTAAATTCCCCTGGGGCTAAAATTAGTACAGCAGTAACTCGGGATACAAGTGCCTCGTCCTACGCGTTTTTCAAGATACAAGTTGTCTCTCAACTGATTGTTATGCATTAGGTTGTGAGCAAAAATTTGGGTTACAAGCCTCTCCACCACGAGTTGGCGTAACGAATACCACAGTAAACTCATAAAATCCCTACATCTCATTATTCAGTCTTATTTGCAAGCAATAGCTTATAGTTAGAGATCTCCAGACAAAACTTTATTTTCCAACCATGGGAAGGAAGAAAGTGAGTGTAAAGGAAAGTGCTAAGAAAAACGAGCGGATAATATTTAAATTACAGAAATAATCAAAAACGTGGCTATAGCAGACTTGGCGAAACAGCTGGAGTGTGGAGCTGCTAGTCTGCACCATACTGAAGCAAGATGAATCCAACGCCAGCCAAGACGCTAAAATAACATCTAAATGGCAGTCAGTTAGCCATGAAATAATGGAGAAGCTGCTGATGGTGTGCTTGGAGACGCATCTTGAAGAAGATTACATAAAAGTCTGCTTCCCAAGGTAAATGCTGGAAAGTATTACATTACTTCCTGAAACTACTGTTGTCGTTTGTAGTACATTCTATTTTTATACAAAATGTCTTATCTAAGATTGTCTTTTTAAAAGGTACCTTAAAATTGTGCTGTTTTAGGGTGGCCAAGCACAGATTGTATTGATTTCAAATACTGTAATTTCAGTGGGTGACGCTGTTTTGCAATACAAGGTTTTTGAGTTACGAGCTGCGTCAAAGAACCAATAAAAATGGTATCCCCAGGTAGTACAGTATAATAAGGAACAATCCAAGGTGTCCGTGGCAGAATTAAA
Source organism: Entelurus aequoreus (assembly GCF_033978785.1). Classification (NCBI taxonomy): domain Eukaryota; kingdom Metazoa; phylum Chordata; class Actinopteri; order Syngnathiformes; family Syngnathidae; genus Entelurus; species Entelurus aequoreus. Next base: position 23,710,841 of record NC_084757.1, read on the forward strand.
ACAGCCAACCTCTACAAACAAGGATTTTTTACGTGAAAACAAATTAATGTACTGTAGCCTCCAGGAAAAGTCACTCAAAGTCAGACACTCTTTTTAACTTTTATTACCAATCTTTTGCTAACAACTGGCCCAAACTCTACAAGTATTGCCTCCGTCACATACGTCCATCACAGTGCTTCACTCCCAGACACATAACACTTCCTCATTCTCCACCAATTCACTTTCAGGCACAAATGTAGTGTTTGCAATCATGGGAACAATGAATATCAAAAACAGACAAACAAAAAACATTACCACCAGCAGGTCATTAAAGAGTATAAATGGATATATAAAGCCTATTATTTGCGCACCTGGCCCAACTTGTAGTGATCCACTGAACATTTAGCCGGCAAAAAAAGTATTTGACCACCGGAACAGCGCTGCCGGAACCGGATATTGTGATGACCTATGCACTATCTGCACGGGATTACATGCTGCGTCCGATGCGGACGTATTTTAATATATCCCCACGGAGAGCAATCTACAAAATGTGCCATTATTAAGAGGACAGTGATGGCTTTTAAGGAGAAAAAGTGCAGTTGGAGCAGCAGCGCGAAGCATGCTCGAGGGACACAAGTAGAGTCTCTAAACAAGAGTAAAGTCCACAATAAAGCCATAAAAAGATGCAAAATTTGTTGCTAGTTGTTTTTAATAAAGAAATAGTCACTAAAATTCTACAAGCACTTGAAAAATTACCAACAAAGTGAATTGTACAATAAGCAGCAACAATTGAACATAGAGCAAAACGATATAATATAAAAATATGTGTTAATTCTAATTAATGAGACAGATTTGTTTTTCAATGTATGCACCGATTTTCCAGACTATAAGGCAAACTTAAAATCCTTTTTTTCCCTCAAAACTCAACAGTGCGTCTTATAACCCGGTGCGCCTGATGTAAGGAATAAGTTTGGTTGAGCTTACCCACCTCGAAGCTATTTTATTTGGTAAAGGGTGTAATGATAAGTGTGACCAATAGATGGAAGTCAAACATATGAGATAAGTGTACGCTGCACTATGATGGCAATATGTCTCAAGTAAACAACACCAACATTTTAAATGTTCCATTGAAAATATATAACATTACACACGGCGCTCAAAAATCTATCAAAAGTACGACTTTGGTAAGCTATGAAGTTATGTTAAAGTTAAAGTACAAATTATTGTCACACACACACTAGGTGTGGTGAAATTTGTCCTTTTTGGTGATTTAACCCCCAATTCCAACCCTTGATGCTGAGTGCCAAGCAGGGAGGTAACGGGTCCCATTTTTATAGTCTTTGGTATGACTCGGCCGGGGTTTGAACTCACAACCTACCGATCTCAGGGCGGACACTCTAACCACTAGGCCACTGAGCTGGATTGGATTGTTGGCGTATTAAACACACGAGTATTATTATGGTGTGTGTATAAGGTAAGACATTATCTGGCGTTTTGTTTCGCAATATTATGCAAAAGCAACTTTTCTTACCATCTGGTACCTGCTGATCTGTATTTGGGATCTGTATAAGTCCTGAAAAAAAATTGCGCGCGTCCACACCGACGCCATAGTCAATAAGCTTCTTCTTTTTCTCTATTTTCCTGTTACATGACAATAATCCTCCGATGTTGCCATTTCTAATATAAAGTAGTATAAAGTTCTTACTTAGATCTGTCAGTAAACTCGCCATGAAAGCGCTAAAACATACCGGTGTAGTGAGTTTACATTATTCACCCAAGGAACTTTAGTTATTAGAGTTCTGGTCAGACGGTTTTTCACGAGACACATTTCCAGTGTTGTTGTTTCCGGATAAGGAGATGCTGCTCCGTTATTGATTAAAGTAAAGTCTGAATGTCATTAAAACAGTTAGCTCCATATTTTGACACTTCTTCCACTCCCGTCCTTGCACGCTACACCGCTACAACAAATTGACGAGGAGAAGACGCTGTCGAAGGTGAGCCAAAGACGCTGTCGAAGGTGAGCCACGTAAATAAGACCGCCCACAAAACGGCGCATCCGGAAGCAACTGTCAGAAAGCGGCTTGAAGATGATCTATAAAACAATCTGTGCAACATTTTGACCAAAGAACCACCATCACATGTTATGTAGACCACAAGGAAGTGTTTCCAAGGAAGTGGGCCTAATATATGAAAAAAGATTTAAAAAATAGACCATTCATCGGCAGTGCGCCTTATAATCCGGTGCGCCCTATGGTCCGGAAAATACGATATACATGTTTTAAGGATTTTTAAAGAAAATCATAACATAGCAAATCATATGATGACGTCATGATGACCACACCGCTAACCACGCCCCCACCGCCACAGGTATCTTAACAACCTGCTGTAGGGGAAACCCTGTAATCTAATAGGCATGTTAGTAGTGTCCCATCATTGCCTTTCTAAACATCAACACATGCAACGCGCCATGTTAAGAGTCTTGGAGCAGACGAGGTACGTGTTTAAGACGTCTCTAAAACCACTAAATGAGACAGCACATCCTGTCTACAAACTATACTACTTTTTTACAACGTTGGCAACTGGTAAAAGTAGATATATTAAACAGGCTGCCCAATCACCGCCTCCTTTTCGTTCTGCCAACAAGTCTGCTCAATTTTTTATTGTTTGGCATGAAGAAAACAATGCCTCCTTTCAGGACGGTCTCATTAGGAAGGACACAGAAGCAGACAGACAAAGGACGTCATATGGACAAAAGGTCAAATGGGGCTAAAAAGAAAAAGAAAAAAGAGAAAAGAAAAAAACATTTGGGACATGATGTCTGACCATTTCCATCAAGATGCAGGTGAACAAATACTACTCCCTGATGGTCAACTGACATTTCACCAAGCATTTGTAATATAGCTCTTCTTCTCTAGGGACAGTAGTAGGGATGTAACGATAAACGGTAAAACTCCCGACAGTTAGTACAACTGTTTTAAATTAAAATGGTCGAAAATCAGTGCAATCAAATAACTACACTTTCACGGACAGACTGGCACTAGCTCGCTAGCTTAAATGCTAACATGAAAACAAGAGACATTATTTTTCCCTATTAAGAAATGACCAACGTATACACCATTAACACATTGTTGTCTGAGCAACTAACAGGGTATTTGCAGGTTTCAACATCCATCTTCTTCCGCTTATCCGAGGTCGGGTCGCGGGGGCAGCAGCTTAAGCAGGGAAGCCCAGACTTCCCTCTCCCCAGCCACTTCGTCCAGCTCCTCCCGGGGGATCCCGAGGCGTTCCCAGGCCAGCCGGGAGACAGTCTTCCCAACGTGTCCTGGGTCTTCCCCGTGGCCTCCTACCGGTCGGACGTGCCCTAAACACCTCCCTAGGGAGGCGTTCGGGTGGCATCCTGACCAGATGCCCGAACCACCTCATCTGGCTCCTCTCGATGTGGAGGAGCAGCGGCTTTACTTTGAGCTCCCCCCGGATGGCAGAGCTTCTCACCCTATCTCTAAGGGAGAGCCCCGCCACCCGGCGGAGGAAACTCATTTCGGCCGCTTGTACCCGTGATCTTGTCCTTTCGGTCATAACCCAAAGCTCATGACCATAGGTGAGGATGGGAACGTAGTTCGACCGGTAAATTGAGAGCTTTGCCTTCCGGCTCAGCTCCTTCTTCACCACAACGGATCGATACAGCGTCCGCATTACTGAAGACACCGCACCGATCCGCCTGTCGATCTCACGATCCACTCTTCCCTCACTCGTGAACAAGACTCCGAGGTACTTGAACTCCTCCACTTGGGGCAGGGTCTCCTCCGCAACCCGGAGATGGCACTCCACCCTTTTCCGGGCGAGAACCATGGATTCGGACTTGGAGGTGCTGATTCTCATCCCAGTCGCTTCACACTCATGTCAAATTTAAAACTTTTTTAAGACCATCTTGTAAATAATTTAAGATCATTTCACATGCATACGGACAAAAAATATGACAAAGTAAAATCCGAGGTCCAGAATGAATTTTAAGTATATTAATTAATTCACTGCTCTTTCACATTGTAAAACAAAATGGTTAAACTAACTAAATACACCAGGAGCTTCTCTAGTGTGAACTAATTGAAAAAAATATTAGCAAACATCGTAACAGCCAATTTTCAGATTTGCCATAGTTGTGTTTTCTTGCAAAAGGTGCAGTGTGCTCATCAACATCAGCAATGGTAGAGGAAAGCACAACAATATATTGCCTGTGAAAGAGACATTTAGCAGCTCTGCTAAAGCTAAATGGTTAACATTGGTAATGGTTTTTTCAGCTGTCAGAATTGAGCAAACTGATAAAAACATCTACACTACTACTGTAGCTGCACAAAGTTGTGAAAAACAGAGTGCAGACAGAGTGAGTGTCTAAAAAGAAAGAAGGTAATTATGGCTTGCAAGCCTCAAACAGAATTTGGATGTGAATAATGTGGATAACATTCAAATGTGCTCAGCTCATTTTGTATTTGTACCTGTTTTTTGTGACTTTTTTGAAAACATACTGCTAATACACAAGGATTAGTTTTTATTTTAGGCATGACAAGAGGACATTCACAAATCTCCATTGCTTTCCTCGCCCCACAATAAGATGAGTGTAAACACTAAACAAGCAACCACTTTTAATGTCGGTTGCTATATAAACTTGGGAGAAATGAATAGGCATGAGAAGCTGACCTGAAATTATTGGAACAAATAATAGAAATAAGAGAATTATGTTTTTTTTATTAAAAATGTTTATATAGTTTTACTGCTGAGTACACTACTACCACAGAGAAATGAGATTGTGCTTACTGTATGCAATATTATCATTTCACTACTAAACATCTCATATTGATCTCCTTCTGCAATTGGCGCCACTTAACCCACATAACACTCCCTTGGGAGGGTTTATCTTCGTAAAGTTGTACAAGTGTTTGTGGCGTTTCAGCATCTTTTGACACTGACTTATCCCGGATTTTTGACTTTTCCATTATCATTCCATTCACTTTCACCGCCATGTTTACAAACGCTTCCCTCCTCGATGGCTCCAAACGTTTTTATACGTTTCCATCCACCGGCTTCAACCATGCATTAAATCGATCGTTCAGCAGACACAAGTCGTTGAACTTTTACTTACCCATCTTATGCAGGTAATTTGGCTTTGCTGTGGGCTTTCGTTTAGTTTTCTCCGCTGCTACGCTAACTAAGCTGTCAACACACAGCAATAACTGGTGGTGTTCGATACATTCTGACCGGGCAGCACAGTTAGTTCCACTGTGTAGTTACGTTATAGCGTCCTCAAAAATCGAAAAATTTCAAAGCGAGACTGAAGTTTATGCATGTTTTAAATAAAAGTAACATCAATAGATTAAGACCTTTCAAAATCATATTTAAGACCTTTTATGAGATTTTAGGAGAATTTTAGACATTTTAAGGCCTTAAATTCAAACTATTGGATTTAAGACTTTTTAAAACCTGGCGGATACCCTGAACTAAGCTAGCTATTCAATTGTGCACATTGAACCTACAAGCTGTGCACTTAGGACAGAGTCATTCTATACTCTGAAGAATTGCTTGGATTTACATGACGTCACATTCGGCTCATGTCCGACACATTAAATATGCGTGGTGGTCAAGCCAGCGTCTGTTCTCAATTGGTACTAAGTACCATTTAGCCTTTCTCAAAGAAAAGTGCCCTATTTTTGCGCTGTTTTCGGCTGTACGAACCGTTTAAATGGCGAAATGGATAAACCTTTATTTAGAGTTCCTCGAGAGGTAATAAAGAAGAGCGGAAGAGTGCAAGATTTTAGGAAACGACGACGAGAAAAACGGCACGCACTCCTGTCCAAGGGAGCAAAGTCGAAGAATGCACAGGTTAGCAGTGATCCCTTTGTTAAAAGTTTATTTTATATAATTTTAACGTTTATTATTTCCCATTTAAGTATTATCTTGATACAATTTGTATTTCTTAAACACATTTTTGTTACGAGTGCTTTGTAAAGCACCAACTTGGCGAGTTTAAATAAGATATCAAATGTAAGCAAAACCTAAGAATTAAGCAAAAACACGCTACTCGTAAACGGTACGTGCAATAAGGCAACACGACTGTAGACACCAAGTTAAATCATGAAATGCAACCCTACCTGTGAAAAAACAATGCATATTTATCCAGGAGAGTCCTGATAACAATTTATTTGACCCAGCCCCACACAAAGAAGTTGTAGACCTCCGTGCTTTTCCAAGTTTTCATCGGTTTTGTTTAGAACGACGTCTAGAGCACAAAATAGTTTGATGTCTGGGAACTCCGACAGATAATCCTTGATATCACTCAACAAATCTTTTTTTGCTAAAGTATAGGGATTTATTCCATTGCATAGTTAGATTTTTTGCTCGTATCTGCTTTTTGCAGGAAGATCTAGGCCCCTTGTGTATTCAGTTTGCACGCTGCTTGCTGCACAACAGCAATCTTGACTTGGTTGACCACCACTGGTTCCACTTCCGGGAAGAAGTCACGTGACGAAATACAAGCAATATGAGATGGAGTTGTTTTAACGGTGCTTTGAAGGACTGCTAAACAGAGTAGCACTCCTGCCAGAAATAATAAATAGTAATAATAATGGATTGTATTTGTCACGCACTTTTCATTTAAATAAATCTTTAAGTGCTACGGTACAAACCAATACTTAACACTATAAAAACAGATAAAATACTTAGACTAAAACACTATCAGTGAAGCACAAAAAACAAAAAACATTCAAAGTAGTGGGTTTTCTACTTTTCTTATATTAGCTATCTAAAAATAACTGTCAAAAGTTTTACATGTGTGCATTGAAGTATTTTTTAGGGCAGGGGTCAGCAACCCAAAATGTTGAAAGAGCCATATTGGACCAAAAATACAAAAAACTAATCTGTCTGGAGCCGCAAAAAATGAAAAGCTGTATGTAAGTGTTATAATGAAGGCAACACTTGATGTAAGTGTCAATATTAGCTATATTAGCCTACTATCAAAATGACTATGTGTCGCAGGCTGAAGCAAATCTTCGTTGACAGAAATGTTGAAATGTATTATTTATTCTACACATTTTTACACCATTAGTAAATCAGAGGCTACTCAGAAGGAGAGATAACTCCTGTAAATTACTGGCTTTTAATGGCCAAAGGTATAGATACTGTATGTATGTCCAAGTTAAAGGAAACGGCAGGCTGTCTTCTTTTAATAGATTTCTTACAATCTTTGGCAAGTTAGGTAACGTTTGCTGTGGTCTGGAACGACATGGCACACAAAAAAAATATCAGAAATGCAGCCAATATTACATACAGATAATGTGTCATGAGGCATGCAAAACTAAATTATATACAAAGAGGATAAAAGTAAAGGATATTAAATGAGCTCAAATATACCTACAAATGAGGCATAATGATGCAATACGTCCATACAGCTAGCCTAAATAGCATGTTAGCATTGATTACCTTGCCTGATTAGCTCTATAACAAGTCAATAACATCAACAAAGTGCACTTTTGTGCATTCACGCACACCATGAAACTTTTGGTGGACAAAATGAGACAAAGAAGAAGTGGAAGATTTTACATGTAAACAAACTGTTGCGTCACAGTCCACACTATGGTGAGTTGAAAAACCGCCAAAATTGGTAGGACAAAACGATGTTCACCAAATACTCTCATCAGTGAAGCATACACACAAACATATTAAACAGTGGGCTTTCTAACAATTGGGAAGGTTGGTGTCATGTTTGTCCTCAAACAACGAACATACTAAAACAAAAAAAAAAGTATCCCCCCCATCTCTTTCCATTTTCAATCCTTTTTTAAAAATGCTCCAGGGAGCCACTAGGGCAGCATTAAAGAGCCGCAGGTTGCTGACACCCGCACTAAGGTAATTTAGTGTTGCCAATCAACCTATCTCCAGGTGCCATCATTACTGTGATAATAATAATAACAGTAATAATTCTGGTCACGATAACTATTGCATGAAATGTTCATTTTGTTACAGTATATTTCTAGACAGTAGTATAGATTTACCATCTATGGAAAACAAGTCAACACACATTACAGTCTAAATAACTGGCAGCACAAGTGAGCATGATAAATGTGTCTCGACGATAGGTGACCATGGTGCAAAAGTGCCACGGTTCACTGAGGAGAATCATCAATTCCGACATTTACTGTGACATGCTGATGCAGATCATGACTGCAAAGTGGACAACATACTGTGGTGTGTGTGTGTGTGTGTGTGTGTGTGTGTGTGTGTGTGTGTGTGTGTGTGTGTGTGTGTGTGTGTGTGTGTGTGTGTGTGTGTGTGTGTGTGTGTGAATACTTGGGAGATCTGACAGCATCTGCCGTGTCATTTAGCCACTTTCACACTTGCAAACATTCTCAGCGGTGACACTTTTTTTTTCTTCTTCTCAGTGGACTGACTCTGTTGCGTCACTCAAAAGAGCATTTGATTTATGAACAGACCTTTAATAGAAACACCTGTAAAACCATCTGATTTATGCATATGGCAAACACATATGCAAAATATAAGAAGATGTAATTGTAAAGGTTCCGGCATTAACTGTTTGCAGATTTAAGCAAGAAAGACTTTACAGATTTCCACTGAGCTGAGTAGACATTTAGAGTATGGACTAAATTAGGGAATATTGTGTTTTGAACTTTTGTTAACTCTCTAATAGTAGGATGGGCACATTTTGACAGTCATTGGTTCCTTTGTGACTAATGCATGAATCCTAATGACAAAATATCAAAATTAGAATTGTTTGGCCATGGAAGAGATCTGGCCTCAGAGCTATTTTAGTTACAAACGGTAATTTAAATCACTGACATCTCGTGTAATACAAAGATGCATGGAAAATTAGAATCTAATGCAGGACTTAAAGTTAAACAAGGTTCAACAATTATTGGTAACAACAGACTTGAGAACAAATGTGGCTTGCATGGCTTACCCCTTGGTTTCCATTAAATGTTATCAATGGTTGTGATGACAGGACCTGAAATCACACAGAGATAAAAGAGAAATTATCAAAATGTTAAATCATGAATGCTGATTACAGTAGATGTTTTGCAATCCATTGAGTTTCTCTTTTCTTAGTTGGAAAAAAGGAAATGTGACAAATATTTTTTTCTAAACAGATTTACAGAGAAATTCACAGAAATGAAACTGCGTTCACAGTAAATCTAAAGCGACTGTTTCAAACTGGTTTCTACATGGAAATAAACATTAATGAGTACTATGTATCCCACCAGACATCTTCAAATTGTCATGATACTGTACAGCAGGACTATTCAACTCAACTGTTTGATTGATTGATTGAGACTTTTATTAGTAGGTTGCACAGTGAAGTACATATTCCATACAATTGACCACTAAATGTTAACACCCGAATAAGTTTTTCAACTTGTTTAAGTTGGGGTCCACTTAAATTGATTCATGATACAGATATATACTATCATATATACTATCATCATAATACAGTCATCACACAAGATAATCACATTGAATTATTTACATTATTTACAATCAGGGGTGTGGGGGGTGGGGGGGTGTAGGATATGGACAGCAAGTAGTGGACATAGAGAGAGAGAGAGAGAGAGAGAGAGAGAGAGAGAGAGAGAGAGAGAGAGAGAGAGAGAGAGAGAGAGAGAGAGAGAGAGAGAGAGAGAGAGAGAGAGAGAGAGAGAGAGAGAGAGAGAGAGAGGCAAAAAGGCAAATTATAAGTGTCAGGTTATAGGGAACGCTGTTTTTTTTCAGGAGGTTAAAATGCAAGGATCTTCCAATGTGTTTACACTGGTCAAAGCATTCAATAGAACAGGAGAACTGAAGCGTTTTTAGGAATTTGCTGCAAAAAGTTTTGTCTTCCAAGTTTCGAACAGACATATTTGGCCTTAGGCCGCATCATAAATAGCCCTGCTGTTCAGGAAGAAGTTTAACAAGACCCTTTTCAAACACACACACAAAAAAAGATTTCTATCAGTATCAAATGCTGCCATGCAAACCCCAAAAGAACATTTTGAAAATTAAGACTACGTTTCCTGCAATTGTTTTTTTTATTCCGTTTTTTACCTTCTACACTTTTTTTTACCGCCGTAGAGTGTGTGCTTTTTATGTCAAATAAAATGTAATAAAATGTTTGTTTATCACAGTTAATGCAAAAATCCTTACATTTATTGGTACAATATATTTTTGGCCAATTTTGACCAGTATTTTAGGTCAAAGCATAACAATTGTGTAAATGTATATAATAAGTGCTTTAAGTACATTATGCTTGTGTAAGGAACTTTTTGGAAAGTTTCATTTTGTTAGCACGGATGTGGTGCACCGCGCTATTACTGTGAAAGGGAGGAAGTGTGCTGTGCTGTTCTCAGCTTGACAAGTAAAGGCAACTTGAGGCTGTAAAAAAAAAAAAAAGCGAGCCTCTGAAGTTGCGACTGCTGTTTGTACTTTGATGTTACATCCATGATGCCTTTCACAACAGCACAAGCAGATGATATGTGTTTTGGGTTTATGGATTGTTCTTGCTAGTCACTGTTTAGTTTAAGGCGTGTTTTGGGGATGAATGAGCGGTCCCAGACACGTTATTTACCCAAACAAATATTCCTTCTCCTTGCAATGACAGCATTTAACTTAAATTTATGTAAATTTCCCTGATATACTGCGTTTATCAGCGGACTCCGTTGTATTGGACAACTATGTGACTTCGCCCGCGGTTACATGAATACGGAAATCATATGCTTTACTTTTTTTGTTGAGTTTAGAGATCAAAGATTATTAATTAGGCATACTGTCTGTGTCACAAACAAAGTAGCAACCATGGTGAAATCCCTAACTTCTAGTAAACGTGGTCTTTTTTTACATTCATCCATCCATCCATTTTCTACCGCTTGTCCCTTCAGTCACTCTTTAACCCATTTCACTGCATGTACGTTCCGCAGCCCATTAATCGTAAAACGATTATTGTATTTTCAGGATCGTGAGAAGCCATAATCGAAATCAAATTTCGATTAATTGTTCAGCCCTATATTATTATTAATATAATTATTCATTATTATTATCGAGCAACCTCTTTTGGCCGTCTTTTTTACATTTATATGTCTATGTAGTGTACCACAGAATTGTTACATTTTTTTGTAGATATTTACTAACATTGTAATGTACTGAAAACATTTTAAAACATGCATGCAAACAACTGAGAATACGTTTCCCATTTGCAATGATGGGCAAGCTACCTGGAAATGTAGTAAGCTAAGATACAAGTTACTGTCGATTAAATGTAGCTAAGCTACAGGGGAAGCTATCCTCTGTGAATTGTAGCAAGCTACACGGCAAAAGTAGCTGGCTACATTTAACAGCATTTCTATCTATGGGCCCACATGTATAATATCAATGTTAATGTACCTGAGAGTGTACGAATGGACTCAATAAGAGTCCATTACGATCAACTATCTGTGCATTTAGCTGGGAACACCCTAAAACTACGTCTCGGGGTCCCCACACCCGATGTATGTATTTAATTAGTTTGCCTTTTCTTTGGGCCGCCCCTACAATGTTATTCATTTTTGGTACCTACAGTAAAAAAAAACAGCATCTATCTATATCTTGACAAAAAAACAATGACTTGTGTGTTTGGGAACAGTTGGTAATGGTTATGCGCAGTAAAACTTTTCATTAACTCAACTCACCTTAATGAGTGTTCCTAAATTTGTGTTGGAGATCTTAGATGAAGAGAGCGGTTATGATTTTGGTTTACAGAGTAAACAACTAAAAACTAAGGTTTTGGGCAATGTTTTCTCTAAACGTATAGATTTGTCTAAATATGGCCAAGGACACACATTATTGTGGGTTTCCTGGACGTCATCTTCATCAATAAAGGAAAAATGTCATATGCGGGAGAGAATCCCTCCACCATTTCAAGTATGTTTTTTTTTTTTGGAGTCGTCAGCTTTAAGCGTCCCTCTGTCTCTGACTCCCTCATCGTCATATGACATCGATGGCCTTATCTTGACTCTGATTGGCCAGTCCTTAATGTTTCACCCTAACCTTAGCCAACTGTGACTCATTATACAAACACCAACCAATCATAATGGATTCTCTCCGCATGTTTGGATGTTTATTAATCTAGGTCATTGTATTTTCTCCGTATTTGTTTTGGCCTGGATTTGCAGTCTCTTTGTAGTTTGTAGCTTTCATGTAGGCTACCTAGCTACATGGGTGTAAAAGTAGCTAAGCTACAGGAAAAGCTACTCGTTAAAAAAATAGATAAGATCCCACCAAGCTACTGGAAAATGTAGTTAAGCCACGTAGCTTAGCTACATGTAGTTTGTTACTGCCCATCCCTGCCCATTTGGCAACTATGCTGTAGCCACAGGCTCTCGGGTAATATACTTCCGGTATCGTGACCTCTGTTTACGATCTGTCACGTCAAAATTATACCTTCTCGCTGGCTACTAATAAATACCCTAAGAGTGTTCGGATTGTAATCATCCAAACATGATTAGCAGCAAAGTGGATAGCTGTCAACGTTGGGGCTCGGAGAGTGAACGGAGGCCTTTAGACAAAAGTAACACTGATATAATATCTGCGGCTGAGGCCAGCAATTAGCACATTTTGTTTGCATCGTATTTTCAATAATATTTCATAAAAAAATGCGGAATTGATATGTTGACTTGAAAATGAATGCTAAAAAACGCTAATTTAGTAGATGGTACTTCCTTGAGGTCTACATAATATGTAATGGTGGTTTTTTGGTCAAAATGTTGCATGAATTATGTTTTACAGACCGTTTTCAAGCCACGTTCTGACAGTCTCCTCATGATGCGCCATTTTGTGGGCGGTCTTATATAAATGGCTCCACCTCAACAACGTCTTATCCCCAACATCTTTGTTGTCGTTTTTAGCGCTTCCCTAACGAGTCTCGGCGGATGAATGTGCATGAACGAGCCAGTCTGGCCCACAACAAGAGTATAGAGGAAAAGAAGGACCTTTTGACTACAATGGCGGCCCCGCGCAAAGCACTTTGGGGACATTTATACCATATGTGAATAATCCGGTGAGGTCATCGGTGCAAAAAACATCACAGATTTAGCAAATTCCAAACGGCTTGTTTGGGAGGAAATATGAAGGAGGCAAGATTGTTTTATAAATATCTATGTCATGCTTCCATGGTTTGATTTCAAATTTTTGGGACTTACGAAAAGTCCAAATACACAAAAAGAGGTACCAATAGGTAAGAAAAGTTGGTTTTGCATAATGAGGCCCCTTTAAAAGGGGAACTGCACTTTTTTGGGGGGAGAAATATTTTGTTCACAATCATTATTTGGGACGGCGTGGCGAAGTTGGTAGAGTGGCCGTGCCAGCAATCGGAGGGTTGCTGGTTACTGGGGTTCAATCCCCACCTTCTACCATCCTAGTCACGTCCGTTGTGTCCTTGGGCAAGACACTTCACCCTTGCTCCTGATGGGTGCTGGTAGCGCCTTGCATGGCAGCTCCCTCCATCAGTGTGTGAATGTGTGTGTGAATGGGTGAATGTGGAAATACTGTCAAAGCGCTTTGAGTACCTTGAAGGTAGAAAAGCGCTATACAAGTATAACCCATTTATCATTTATTTATCATTATGAAAGACCTGACGATGGATGCATTTTTTTAAAATGCAGTCTAACATGAAAATACAGGTAAATAAAAGTCTGCTTACAGTTGAGCCAATGTGAGCTCCTCTATTTCGCCCATGAAATCCAATAAATAACCATTCAAAAACAGCCAACAATACTCCATTTACATTTTGTTATTTGAATATTAACCAAGTATTAGTGATATTGTTATTATAAGCGCTAACGCAGACAAACTATTTATAGCGGCGCCGTGATCACTTCTTTGTCTTCCTATGTTGGCATCGAGTGGTCTGCTGCTTTCTCACTTCCATGCTCCCTGTAAGCTTATTCTAGATCATAAATCATGCATCTCACCTGGATATGAGACGTCTGAGTAGGTAATCCAACAAGTTGGTACAATTTGACAGCCATTTAGGACCCGAAACTGGCGAGAACGACACGGAAAGACACTTGCTCCCCCCACTCCCACCCTGTTTCTTCACGAGTATTATGAAACATTCTTCACCTAAATGGGAATATATGAACATCAGCAGTTGTCATTCTAATGACAGCAGAACTTGTACAGTAAGTAATGTTTTATGTTTGCTGGCTCTCATGAAGTCTGCTGCGAGTAATAATCAGTGATGAAGAAAAAAAAGTTGTGATGCGTTTTGGAAACTAATGCGCCTCATATGCTTAAAATGATCAAAATATGTAAATAATAAATGTTGTTATGAATGTGCCTGTTACTACATTACATATATACTTACATCATGTATATAAAACCTTAATGGAGGTGTTTGGATGTTTGTGTAAGGGCTTTATAGGCGGATGTGCGCGGCTCCCATAGGCTCAATTGTAAGCAGACTTTTGATTCCATTTATTTAATATTTAGAATGCAAAAAAACCCCAAACATCCATTGTCATGTCTCTCATAATGATTGTGAACGATAGGCAAAATTCCCAAAAAAGTGCAGTTCCCCTTTAAAACTCAAGAAAGGGATACCATTTTGGCACATTTCAATTCAAGTATTGCTACAAACAAACTGACTTTCCGCACATAATAAAAAACATAAATCTGATGGTTGGCTATGAATTGGAGTTGAGTAATATGTGAATGATTACGTTGTGTTTCCGATACATACAAACTAACCTAATGAGATGTTTTTTTTCCCTTATATGATGACATTATCTATTGTAGTGTTGCTCCATTTGCTAATCAATGCAGAACACAGCCTTAATAAGGATGTCCGCTATCATGGTGATCACTGTGTCCTACAAAAGCAGTATGATTGTGCAAGTAGGACAAAAGTGGGAGCAAATCACATTTTCCAAATACTTTCAGCGACAGAAGCGGCGAAGTGGGTTCAATCCAGTTTGTCGACCATTTGCAATCATTTTAGCAAACAGTGACAGTAAGGACTGTGCATGCACAAACACACGCACACACCGCAAAGAGGAAGTCAAATAGTTTGTTCCTCCTCCATGTGTCTGCGAGTTGACAAGTTAATCAAAAGGAGGATAAAAAGCTCATGCCAGGACAGGCCAAACAAAGACAACAGAGATAGAGATATGAACTGAAGCAGTCGTTCTGTCCTCTGTCAGCCCTGTAATTCTTTTTTTGCTCATTTTAGCTTGATTCAGCTTCTTTGTCTTCGAGGTCCAACAAAAGTCACAAGCGAAACGAGAGACTACGGCTTAGTTCTGAATCCGGTAAACGCTCACCCCTCTTGTTGGCTGTAAAGTGCATTTGAAAACTAAACAAAAAGGGATTCTATTCATGTCATGCGATGCAGTGTAAATCCTGCCCTAACATTCCTGACAGACTAACTGCGGCTGGCTCTGCAAACAGCGGCTGACTTACCAGAAAACACCTCTCGTGGCTAATAGGCTTACTAAATGCAATGCATGATTAATACATCTATGATGGCGTTTAGCGGCAAATGCTGGGAAATTCTGAAGCAACTAGCTTACTAAACAATTGTTGAACAAGACTTAAAAGCCATTCCATTTTTTTCCAGTTTGTCTCAAGTGATTATAAATTACCAAAGGTATAATCATCAGTACATATGCACTAATGCATATTATGTAGCGACTAAATACTTACTGAAAAATGTGTCTATTTTATTTACAACAGTAATATGATTCCCTAGAACCTGCTAATGAGCACTAAAGAAAATTGTCCCATCATTAACGTCATTAAGGAAGCACTGCCTTCTTAATAGACATGACATTACCCCTCACGTGCTCTAAGCTAGAAAACTACTTCACAGCGCTACGGACGACAGCTCTGCAGAAAAAAACCCAAAAAAAATTCCCTCCCAAAAAATATTAAAGGCTTTGCTACACATCTTAAAATAGTCAGCTATCGACGAGGGGGAAGTAAGTTTGATCGTTTTGTCTCTCTTCAGCAAATAGGCTAACATAGCACAATGTTGCATGATTCAGAATGAAATTTTTTCCATTCAAAACGATTCTCGCAATATATTATTTGGCATTAAGGAGGTGCGATATGGCCTAAAATCTATATTGCGATATATGTTGTGATATCGATATAGGTTATCATATATTTGTATGTAAATGATAATAGAACTATTTCAAAACGTGTTACAAAGGCTCCGAATTTCACTGCTGACATATGCGGTAAATATAGCGTCATTATCATCATTATTAAGCTACTTGCTAATTTAATGTTAATATCTGCTTATTTTCTCTTATAACATGGTTATTTCCATACTTCTGTTCAAATGTAATAATCACTTATTCTTCTGTTTGGATACTTCTAGATACTACTATTAGTTTTGGGCGATACTACAAATGTGTGTATCAATCCAATACCAAGAAGTAGTCATAGTATATTACTACTTATAGCTATTCCTCGTCCAGGGATGATACTTGTAAGAAACATAGTTTATCTATTGGAGCCGGTCTATTCTGCCTATAAAGCCCTTAAAAAAACATCTCCATGAGGTTTAATATGCATAATGTAAGTATATATGTAATGTAGTAACGAGCACATTTATAATATTTAATATTTACATATTTTGATCAATTTAAGCAATCATTTCAAAAAACGTATCACAACGTTCACTTTTTTTTTTTTTTTTAACTACATCACAGATTACTCCTGACTGCCGGATTACATCCTCGTCCTTCTACTATCCAGGTGAGAGGCATTATTTATGATCTAGAATAAAGTTTGACGGGGAAGGAAACGAAGAAGCAGCTCATCACTGGTTTGAATGTAACTTAGATATTGGGTTTCACTATGTAAAAGCGCTTTGAGTCACTAGAGAAAAGCGCTATATAAATATAATTCACTTCACTTCACATCAGTCAATCATGTCAACATTGGCACACAAGCTTGTGATCACGGCGCCGCTATAAATAGTTTGTCTGTGTTTGCGCTTATAATAACAATATCACTAATACTTGGTTAATATTCAAGTGACAAAATGTAAATGGAGTATTGTTGGCGCTTTTTGGATGTTTTTTTTATTGGGTTTTATGGGCGAAATAGGACCTCCCATTGGCCCCGCTCTAAGCAGACTTTTATTTACCATATTTTAAGGCGCACTTAAAACCCTTTTTTTTCCTCAAAACTCGACAGTGCGCCTTATAACCTGGTGCGCCTAATGTACGGAATAATTCTGGTTTTGCTTAAAGACCTCAAAGCAATTTTATTTGGTACATGGTGTAATGATAAGTGTGACCATTAGATGGCAGTCAAACATAAGAGATACTTGTAGACTGCAATATGATGGCAATATGACTCAAGTAAACAACACCAACAATGTATACGTTCCATTGAAAATATAGACCATTATACACAGCGCTCAAAAATCTATCAAAATGCTTTAGTACGACTCTGGTAAGCTATGACGCCACACCGCTTGATGGATTGTCTGTGCATTAAACATACAAGTATTATTATGGTGTGTGTATAAGGTAAGACATTATCTGGCGTTTTGTTCGCAATATTGTGCAAAAGCAACTTTTCTTACCTTCTGGTACCTGCTAATCTGTATTTGGGATATGCATGAATCCTGAAAAATTGCGCAAGTCCGCATTTGTAGTCCGTGCTGACACCGTAGTCAATAAGCTTCTTCTTTTTCTCTATCTTCTTGTTATGGGACCTTCATCCTGCGCTGTTGCCATTTCTAATATAAATTAGTGTAAAGTTCTTACTTATATCTGTCAGTAAACTCGCCATGAAAGCGCTAAAACATACCGGTGTAGTGAGTTTACATTATTCACCCAAAGAACTTTAGTTATTAGAGAGTTCCGGTCTGACTTTTTTTCACGGGACACATTTCCAGCCTTGTTGTTGTTTCCAGATGAGAAGATACTGCTCCGTTATTCATTTAAGTAAAGTCTGAATGTCATTAAAACAGTTAGCTCCATCTTTTGACACTTCTTCCACTCCCGACCTTGCACGCTACACTGCTGCAACAAAGATGATGGGGAGAAGACGCTGCCGAAGGTGAGCCACGTAAATAAGACCACCCACAAAACGGCGCATCCGGAAGCGACTGTCAGAAAGCGGCTTGAAGATGGTCTGTAAAACAATCTATGCAACATTTTGACCAAAGAACCACCATTACATGTTATGTAGACAAAGGGAAGTGATTTCAATTTATAAAAAATAATATGACTCCTTTAATGCGCTCCATAATCCGGTGCGAAAATAGACCATTCATCGGCAGTGCGCCTTATAATCGCGCCTATGGTCCGGAAAATACGGTACCTTTATTTACGAGTTAGAATGCATTGGAAAAAAAAATACATCAGTCGTCATGTCTTTCATAATGATTGTGAACAATAGGCAAAATTCCCAAAAAAGGGCAATTCCTCTTTAATATAGAAAACGTCACTAAAAGTCTCTAGGCAATTGAATACTTCTCAACAAAGCACATTGTACAATAAGCAGCAACAATATTGAGAATATAGCAAAACGAAATAATATAAAAATATATGTTAACCCTAAATATTAATAACACAGATTTGTTCTAAAATGTATGTATACATTTTTTGAGCCTTTATAAGGAAAATTATACCGTAGCAAATTATGTAAATTATATGATGATGTCATGGTGACCACAGCCCTAACCACGCCACCAGGTATCTTGGCAATCTAGAGGAACCCCTGTAGCTAATAGTTCTGTTTTGGTTAGAACCAAAGCTAGAACTAATGTTTAGAGACCAATAGCATTAATGTCGTATTTTAGAACCGTCTGTATTTCTTTATTTAACGTACGTGAATAATGCATGTTTTGGGCATTTCTCCATCGATTCATGAATTGCCCACTTTCTAATAGTGATGCTGGCATACAGTTACATCTGGGGAGCAGATGCTAGTGCAGTGTTGTGTGTGTACGTGGTAGGGTATGGGGTGCATGCACACGCGCAGGGCAGCCCACTGAATTATGGATGAATAATAGTTAAGTTAAAGTTAAAGTACCAATGATTGTCACACACACACTAGGTGTGGTGAAATTTGTCCTCTGCATTTGACCCATCCCCTTGGGGAGCAGTGGGCAGCAGCGGCGCCGCGCCCGGGAATCATTTTTGGTGATTTAACCCCCAATTCCAACCCTTGATGCTGAGTGCCAAGCAGGGAGGTAATGGGTCCCATTTTTATAGTCTTTGGTATGACTCGGCTGGGATGACAGCAATAATAGGACTTCAAATGAGTCCACAAAGTCAAAATACAAGACGTGTCAGTTAATGAATTTGATTGTGTCCGCGCACACGATAAAAAGAGCACACAAGGTGTTGTAAACACGCGACCACGTACAAAAATAAATAAAATGTTGTGTAAATCAGATGTTAAAGGCCTACTGAAATGCGATTTTCTTATTTAAACGGGGATAGCAGGTCCATTCTATGTGTCATACTTGATCATTTCGCGATATTGCCATATTTTTGCTGAAAGGATTTAGTAGAGAACATCGACGATAAAGTTCGCAACTTTTGGTCGCTGATAAAAAAGCCTTGCCTGTACCGGAAGTAACAGACGATATGCGCGTGACGTCACCGGTTGTGGAGCTCCTCACATCTGCACATTGTTTACAATCATGGCCACCAGCAGCGAGAGCGATTCGGACCGAGAAAGCGACAATTTCCCCATTAATTTGAGTGAGGATGAAATATTCGTGGATGAGGAAAGTGAGAGTGAAGGACTAGAGGGCAGTGGAAGCGATTCAGAAAGGGAAAATGCTGTGAGAGGCGCGTGGGACCTGATATTCAACTGGGAATGACTAAAACAGTAAATAAACACAAGACATATATATACTCTATTAGCCACAACACAACCAGGCTTATATTTAATATGCCACAAATTAATCCCGCATAACAAACACCTCCCCCCTCCCGTCCATATAACCCGCCAATACAAATCAAACACCCGCACAACACACTCAATCCCACAGCCCAAAGTACTGTTTACCTCCCCAAAGTTCATACAGCACATATATTTCCCCAAAGTCCCCAAAGTTACGTACGTGACATGCACATAGCGGCATGCACGTACGGGCAAGCGATCAAATGTTTGGAAGCCGCAGCTGCGTACGTACTCACAGTACCGCGTCTGCGTATCCAACTCAAAGTCCTCCTGGTAAGAGTCTCTGTTGTCCCAGTTCTCCACAGGCCAATGGTAAAGCTTGACTGTAATCTTTAGGGAATGTAAACAATGAAACATCGGCTGTGTTTGTGTTGCTGCAGCCGGCCGAAATACACCGCTTCCCACCTACAGCTTTCTTCTTTGCTGTCTCCATTGTTCATTGAACAAATTTCAAAAGATTCACCAACACAGATGTCCAGAATACTGTGGAATTTTGCGATGCAAACAGACAACTTAATAGCTGGCCACAATGCTGTCCCAAAATGTCCTCTACAATCCGTGACGTCACGCGTAGGCGTCATCATACCGTGACGTTTTCAGCAGGATATTTCGCGCAAAATTTAAAATTGCACTTTAGTAATCTAACCCGGCCGTATTGGCATGTGTTGCAATGTTAATATTTCATCATTGATATATAAACTATCAGACTGCGTGGTCGGTAGTAGTGGGTTTCAGTAGGCCTTTAAGTTATTTAGTTTGTCTATTAAAAGGACAAGTATAGACCTGCATCAAATTACTTATTTTGTGATCAAGCTCTATATAGGAAATACATTAAAATGACATTAACTTCACACCCTTATACAATGATTGGGGTATATATCATGACTCGTACATTTTAGGCATTTTTACATACTCAGGGAAGTAAAATAGCACTTCTTGGAAACACTGTTGCAAACAGACAAACACAGTTCATTAGCATTAAAGCTAAGACACACAAAAGAGTAGGGCCTACTAAATCAAACTGTCTAAATTCCAGCATCAAGGCTACATTTTGGACAACACACTTCCAATTCACTACTGTGAGAGCTCTTTTCGCAACTCACTTTATATAGTGTACTAAAAGTATGGACCTTGCAGTAAAACTAGGACCGAGAGGTTTACTTGTACACACACGTGATGTATTTTCTCAGCGGACTGATTTACACTTGTCCTGAACTCTGCACACTTGCACCAAGAACCTATCCAGGAGCACCAGACCTTTCATGGAGCAGCACTTTTAGCACATCCTGTCCACTCCACTGCACCCGACGGCAACATAGTGCTACCATCAGCCTGTTCATTTGAATAGGCTGCTGACATGTCACTATTCTGTGGGACCCAATCCCAGAATGTTCCACTGAGCTAACCTTAGGGACACAGTACAGGTCGGGATTGTGGGTCAACGATAAGGCTGCAGAAACCGTAGTTGCCGGATTACAAACGAGTGACTATTTGTGATAACATGACCTCGGGCAATATCAGACTGACAGTTTTCTGTAACTTGACTTTTTGCTGCAATAGTAAACAACTTAACGACTCACGTGCAACACTCAGCCGGTTGTAAATTAGCTCAGTGGTACAGTGGGGGTTATATTGCTGCTCCATGTCCCAATTGTAAAAAAGTCCTGAATACAGACGGTTATCAGAATCATCTCCAAAATGTAATGAATTGTTTGTTCCTTATACCTGATTGGCCATTTCCTGAAAGGGCGATGGAATATACATCCGTAGCTTTTTGAGGTATTCATAGTGGAATAAAATAAACTGAATAAACACTCATGTCTGTTTCCACCATCTTTGTGAGGACGCTGGCACACACACACACACACACACACACACACACACACACACACACACACACACACACACACACACACACACACACACACACACACACACACACACACACACACACACACACACACACACACACACACACACACACACACACACACACACACACACACACACACCAGTGTTTCCTACACATACATTTATTTGTGGCGCCCCGCAACGAAAGAATGAAGGCCGCCACAAATAGATTTTTCTGCTTTTTTTTTTTTTTTTTTGTCCTGTCCAGCTTCTCAGGCAAATCATATAGTTGATGTAGATGCCCATATCGGCTGTTCAGATTTACTTTACAAAAGAGAAGTGTAGGATCAAGATTTTTGGAGCTCTTTGTTCAGTGGATCAGATGTTTGATGAAGCTCTGTGACTATCTACCACCACTACTGTTTTCTGTTTATTTGTTACTGACTGTGGCAGGACACCTCTGCCTCTGTTTCACTTTATGTTGCTGGTAAATAATATGGTTGTAGTAGTAGGCTAAAGTTAAATTATTTAGTATGTACTAATTAAAGGGGCAGAGCTTTAAGAGACATTTTAGCTTTTATATTTTTATAAGATATATTTTTTGTAAGAACCACAATTAATAAATATATTTCAGTGAATAACTTATTGTTCAAAACTCTATATAAATATGTACATAAAGTGTTGTAAATATATTGTAAAATGGATGGATGGATGGATGGATGGACGTTTAAAACAAAACTGTTATTAATTAGTAAGTATACATTTTTTTAGCCTTTTTAGAGAAAATCATATCATTGTGGTAAATTATGCAAATTACTCGATGATGTCATGGTGAACACGCCCATAGCCACGCCCCCACCGCCACAGGTATCTTGGCAGTTTATGGGAAACACTACACACACACACACACAGACACACACACACACACACACACACAGACACACACACACACACACACACACACACACACACACACACACACACACACACACACACACACACACACACACACACACACACACACACACACACACACACACACACACACACACACACACACACACACACACATTTCCGCTTCTCTCTCTCTCTAAGGTAACGTAAAAGGAATGATTTGGATTAGACCCAAATTCTAACTAGATGTTCATTATCTTATTTCCTGGAAGACTCATGAAAATGTAGTCAATTATTTGAGTTATTCTGCTCACTAACTAACAAAATAAATGCATAAATGACAGACAAACCAACAGCAACAATTAAATTTATTTGGTATAATAGAACCATTTCAAAATGTGTTAAAGGCTTCTAATTTGGCTGCTGATGTATGGCAGTAACACTTTGTGTCATTTCCAGTTGTGTTATTTTTCTCAAAACTACTTTTAATCTACTTGCCAATTTACTGTTAATAACTGGTTACTTTCAATTTACACTTTTATTAAAATGTTATAAGCACTTCTTTTGTTCGGATACTCTACATTAGTTTTGGTTGATACTACAAGTTGTTATCGATCCAAAATCCAATTTTTGATCACAATAATAAGACAAAAACATAGGGCGGCGGTGTAAAAATAGCAATTAAATATTCAAATTAGTTCTTACTATTGGCTCTGATTTGAATTATTTGGTTTTTGCCCTTAAAGTCCTCCAAAAACGACAAAATATTTTTTTGAATAAAAAAAGTATCAATCTAACCACTGTAATATCGACCAAATAATGTTATAATTGGTATCGTTACTATCTGTATCGATCCGTTCATCTTTGATTACATTCAAGAGCTCGAGCATGCGGTTAGCTTATCCACCTACAGTGTGTAGTGTAGCATGTTTAGCTAGCTATTCCTCGTCCTCCAGGGATGATACTTGTAAGAAACTTTGTTTTTTTGTTGCCATGGAGGCGAGAAGTGCTGGCTTAGAAGTGGCTTTGCGCCGCTAGGTAGAAAGCTACAGTACATTTAGGGCGCGTTCGTTGGTTTGTCGCTGTCCAATTTGCAGACAAAGCTAGAATGTATCCTCAACATGCATTATCACAATAGTATTAAAAACTATCATTAGCCATATTATATCGTATCATATTAAATCAATGATATCGTATATCGCACAAATCTGATGGTAGTTCCCTTTATCTGTGCAAAATGTCGTCAATTGTTTGGCCTTCCGCCGTGTTATGTAATGGCAAAATAAAGGACAAACACGTCTAAATTTGACACCTTTCTTAATGCAGTTCGCTCACTTTCAGTTCGGCTTAACAGTTTATTTTCGGCAGTATACTAGCGGTAAACACAATAATTACAATACATTTTTTATACAATTCACTAATCTTTTGTTAGTTTTATATTGTTGTTTTATGAGTTATTCATGAATTGCATATCGTTTCATTCTAGTGTTTTGAGTTGAGGTGTTTATTTGTTAAGAAATAAATAAAACGACAACTAGAGACTAATTTCAGATGATTTAAAGGGTAACTGCACTTTTTTTTGGGAATTTAGCATATCCTTCACAATTATTATGAAAGACATGACGATGGATTCTAAATATTAAATAAATGCGATAGAAAGTCCACTTACAATGGTCCCTATGGGAGCCGCTCTATTCCGTCTATAAAGCCCTTAAAAAACACCACTAACACCACCATTAATGTTTTTTTATACATGATGTAAGTATATGTAATGTAGTAACGACCACATTTATAACAACATTCAAAATGTACGTAGTTCGATCGTTTTAAGCATATGCGGCGCATTCATTTCAAAAACACATCACGTTTGTTTTTTCTTTATCACTGATTATTACTCACTGCAGACTTCATTAAAACAAACACAAACACATTAAAACACCACTTACTGTGCAAAGTCTGCTGTCATTAGGATGCCAACAGCTAGGATGTTCATATATTCCCATTTAGGTGAAGAATGACTCATAATCCTTACAAAGAAATGGGGTGGGGGGCTGGGAACCAAGAGTCTTTTTGTGTCATCCTTGCCAGTTCCGAGTCCTAAATGATTGTCAAAGTGTACCAACTTGTCGAATTACATCCTCAGCCATCTATTTCTAGGTGAGATGCATGATTTATGATTTAGAATAAGCTTCCAAGGAGCAGGGAACGGAGGAAACAGCAGACCACTTGATGAAGTAAACATAGGGACACATGGTAGTGGTCACGGCGCTGCTATAAATAGTTTGTCTGTGTTAGCGCTTATAATAATAATATCACTATGACTTGGTTAAAGGCCTACTGAAACCCACTACTACCGACCACGCAGTCTGATAGTTTATACATCAATGATGAAATCTTAACATTGCAACACATGCCAATACGGCCGGGTTAGATTACTAAAGTGCAATTTTAAATTTTGCGCGAAATATCCTGCTGAAAACGTCTCGGTATGATGACGCCTGCGCGGGACGTCACGGATTGTAGAGGACATTTTGGGACAGCATTGTGGCCAGCTATTAAGTCGTCTGTTTTCATCGCAAAATTCCACAGTATTCTGGACATCTGTGTTGGTGAATCTTTTGCAATTTGTTCAATGAACAACGGAGACAGCAAAGAAGAAAGCTGTAGGTGGGAAGCGGTGTATTTCTGCCAGCTGCAGCAACACAAACACAGCCGATGTTTCATTGTTTACATTCCCGAAAGATGACAGCCAAGTTTTACCATTGGCCTGTGGAGAACTGGGACAACAGAGACTCTTACCAGGAGGACTTTGAGATGGATACGCAGACGCGGTACCGTGAGTACGTACGCAGCTGCGGCTTCCAATCATTTGATCGCTTGCCCGTACGTGCGTGCCGCTATGTGCATGTCACGTACGTAACTTTGGGGACTTTGGGGAAATATGTGTGCTGTATGAACTTTGGGGAGGTGAACGGTACTTTGGGCTGTGGGATTGAGTGTGTTGTGCGGGTGTTTGATTTGTATTGGCGGGTTATATTTGGACGGGAGGGGGGAGGTGTTTGTTATGCGGGATTACTTTGTGGCATATTAAATATAAACCTGGTTGTGTTGTGGCTAATAGAGTATATATATGTCTTGTGTTTATTTACTGTTTTAGTCATTTCCAGCTGAATATCAGGTCCCACCCGCCTCTCACAGCATCTTCCCTATCTGAATCGCATCCACTGCCCTCTAGTCCTTCACTCTCACTTTCCTCATCCACGAATCTTTCATCCTCGCTCAAATTAATGGGGAAATCGTCACTTTCTCGGTCCGAATCGCTCTCGCTGCTGGTGGCCATGATTGTAAACAATGTGCAGATCTGAGGAGCTCCACAACCTGTGACGTCATATCGTCTGCTACTTCCGGTACAGGCAAAGCTTTTTTATCAGCGACCAAAAGTTGCGAACTTTATCGTCGATGTTCTCTACTAAATCCTTTCAGCAAAAATATGGCAATATCGCGAAATGATCAAGTATGACACATAGAATGGACCTGCTATCCCCGTTTAAATAAGAAAATCGCATTTCAGTAGGCCTTTAATATTCAAGTCACAAAATGTAAATGGAGTATTGTTGGCGGTTATTTATTGGGTTTTTATGGGCAAAATAGAGGACCTACCATTGGTTCCGTTGTAAGCAGACTTTTATTTACAAGTTAGAATGCATTAAAAAGAAAATACACCTGTTGTCATGTCTTTCATAATGATTGTGAACGATAGGCAAAATTCCAAATAAAGTGCAATTCCCCTTTAACGCGTCATTACATTGCAAATGTAACCATCACTGAGCAGTTTGGGGCATTTACAATAAAAATAAAAATAAAACCTCGTCCAGATTCACCTTTTCGCACTTATTAGCCTTTTTCAGAGAGACACTGGCATACACTGTCTTGGCCAAAGTCCATCCCTATTACTAATCTAATCTATTCTTTCCATGCTAATTAGAGATACGGAATCTCTGAATACATGGAGTCTAAGCATTGATTGTTTCATTATTACTTTCGTCATGACTGACAGCTCATCACTAAAGACTAACCAAGTGTTTGCACAAACCGGTCCACGTAACGCTTACAAGTCAGAAAGTGTGACGTAAATTATGCAACAACGGATTACTTTATGTGGGTCAGGGAGTCCTACTGCCCTGTGCTGTGACACCACAGGTGACGAGATCGACTGATCACAAAGTGGCCATACAAGACCGAGACGCACCGTGACATTTCGAGTCATATTTGGCCCCAGCGGGTATATGATTCTCTCAGTCGAAGCGTCCCATGATGGTATAGGATTCTCTCAGTCGAAGCGTCCCATGATCTACTGAAACTGGAGAGTCTGCATTCCTTAAATAACCATCACAGTGGTACGGGCGAACCAGCTTCAAGCTGCAAAATCTCTCACTCTGTGTCTCCAGAAATGGGGAACCGGGGGTAATATGGACTAATTAGAATATACAGGAAAAGTCCAGATTTACAACAAAACAAAAATGCCGGGTGTAGCCAATGACACCCGTGCATGAAGACACATTTTGTATGTCATGCATTGCATGCAGATCTTTGCCAAGGCCAAACAATTCCCATACGGACAAGCAGTTGAGGACACGTACCCACATCTTGCATATTTGTTCCATTTGTCATTAAGATGTAAGTTAATGTTAGTCACTGCAAAATGCCCAAAAAAGCTCACTTGTCATTTTTTTTTATTTTTTATAATGTCCTGCCCAGCTTCTCGGGCAAATCATATAGCAGATGTAGATGCCCATATCGGCTGTTCAGATTTACTTTACAAAAGAGAAGTGTAGGATACTTCTCTTGTTGCCTTACTTGTATTTTGACTTTATTAAATGTATTTATATTATCATTTGGTGCAGCCGGGCCGGAGCAGGAGGGGATAGAAAGAGAGAAAAAGGAAGACAGAGCTCACTTGTCATTTAGTAACCAAGGGTTTTGTGGAATAACCTCCTTGACAGGGACAAGAAGAACAGTGCTCAGTGCCGACCCCTGGCAAGGCCAAACAAAACTAAGTTGTCCAATTTCCATACGCTACACCTTCATTAATTCATTGAATTTCATTAACCAATACTATTTTATTACAGCACATCTTCTCAAGTGACAGTGCGATAGAAAGTAAACTTGGATATAGATATAATGTACAAAACCCAAAACCAGTGAATTTGGCATGTTGTGTAAATCGTAAATAAAAACAGAATACAATGATTTGCAAATCCATCCATCCATCCATTTTCTACCGCTTATTCCCTCCTTTTCAACATATATTCAATTGAATAGACTGCACAAACAATATATTTAATGTTCGAACTGAGAAACACTTTTCCACTTTGCATCAGTTTATCCTAGATGAGCTGCGGCCCAGCGAAGCCAGCGGCGTTTCTGGGTGTTGTTGATAAATGGCTTTGGCTTTGCATAGTAGATTTAACTTGCACTTACAAATGTAGCGACAAACTGTAGTTACTGACAGTGGTTTTCTGAAGTGTTCCTGAGCCCATGTGGCGATATCCTTTACACACTGATGTCGGTTTTTGATGTCTGAGGGATCGAAGGTCCGTAATATCATCGCTTACGTACAGTGATTTCTCCAGATTCTCTGAACCTTTTGATGATATTACGGATCGTAGATGGTGAAATCCCTAAATTCCTTCTCGTTCAGAAATGTTGTTCTTAAACTGTTGGACAATTTGCTCACGCATTTGTTCACAAAGTGGTGACCATCGCGCCATCCTTGTTTATGAATGACTGAGCATTTCATGGAAGCTGCTTTTATACCCAATCATGGCACCCACCTGTTCCCAATTAGCCTGTTCACCTGTGGGATGTTCCAAATAAGTATATGAGCATTCCTCAACTTTCTCAGTCTTTTTTGCCACTTGTGCCAGCTTTTTTTTAAACATGTTGCAGTCATTAAATTCCAAATGAGCTAATATTGGCAAAAAATAACCAAATTTTCCAGTTCAAACGTTAAGTATCTTGTCTTTGCAGTCTATTCAATTGAATATAGGTTGAAAAGGATTCGCAAATCATTGTATTCTGTTTTTATTTAGGATTCACACAACGTGCCAACTTCACTGGTTTTGGGTTTTGTACTTTAGAGTAGTCAGTAGGGATGTAAGGGTATTATAAATACCGCTGTATTTCGGTTTCAAAGTCTTCTCAATAATATGTGAGACGGTATCAAACGAAAACTTGGTAAGTGTAGTTTTCTTCTGCTTTTTTAGCTTTGGGCGGGTCTGTAAATAAACAAAGTCTCCCAGAATCCTTTGCAAAGTGCGGGACTGGCAAGATGGAGGCGTGGAACGTCGTAATAAGAAAGTGAAGTGTGTTCGTACTTGTCGTAGATAAAAGGAATTGTTTTTTGGAAAAAAATCTGTCCATAACTCAAAAAGTTATGTTGCTAACAAACAGACAAACAATCCCAGGCCAAAACATAACCTCTTTGGCGGAGGTAAGAAAGTCTGCGTTCGGTAAAGTGAAAAGCACCACTTCAGTTTCCAGCGTTTCCAAGGCGACACAGAGTCTATTCCAGCTAAACTCGGGCGGAAAGCAGGGCTGGACAAGTCGCCACCTCATAATCCGTCACACAGAAAAGATATTTGAAGCCAGCGAAGCCTAACATCAGTTTATGAGGTATTTACATTATTAAAAGTTATATTTTCTGAGAAACAACATTTTCCAGACTAATATACAATATTACCACCGAAAATCACCACACGTGTGGAGGAGTATGCAGAGTCTGTGTCTGCATACATTCAGAAGTGCATGGAGGATGTCAGTGTGATCAAGAACATCCCCACACGGGCCAACGAGAAACCCTGGATGAACAGTGAGGTACGTGCAATGCTGAAGGCTCGGAACAAGGCTTTCAAGTCTGGCGACATGGTGGCATTAAAAACAGCCAGAGCTAACCTGAACCGTGCCATTAAGGTTGCAAAGCGTGCTCACAGTCAGAAAGTGCAGGACTTCTTCGAGAACCCTACAAACACTAGACGAATGTGGCAGGGCATACAGGTCATCACGGACTATAAAGCTGCCCCCTGTCCCTGTGACAACAGTATCAGCTTCCTAGATGACCTTAACAACTACTTTGCAAGGTTTGAGGCACTTAACACCACTCCGGCGAGAAAATCCATCCCTCGCCCTGATGAGCAGCCGCTCACCTGGACATAGCGGATGTCCGGAAAACCCTGAGGAGAGTGAACCCCCGGAAAGCACCGGGACCTGATGACATTCTGGGCAAGGTGCTTAAGGAATGTGCAGACCAGCTGGCAGGGGTTCTCACAGACATCTTCAACATCTCGCTGACCCAGGCTGTGGTACCATCATGTTTTAAGACGGCCACAATCATTCTAGTGCCAAAAAAACCCACAATCTCCTCCCTCAATGATTACCGCCCCGTTGCACTCACCCCCATCATAATGAAGTGCTTCGAGAGGCTGGTAAAGGAATATATTGTCTCCAGACTTCCCCCCACATTCGACCCATACCAGTTTGCTTATCGCCCTAACCGCTCCACAGAGGACGCCATCTCCTCTGCACTCCACCTGAGCTTAGAACATCTGGAAGGAAAGGACACACACGTGCGGATGTTGTTCCTGGACTTCAGCTCAGCATTCAACACCATCATCCCGCAGCACTTGGTGAGCAAACTGGCCCCCCTTGGATTCAGTACCCCCCTATGCAACTGGCTGCTTGACTTCCTCACAGACAGACCCCAGTCTGTGAGAGTGGGCAACAACACCTCCAGTACCATCTCCCTGAGCACCGGCCCCCCCCAGGGCTGCATCCTGAGTCCGCTGCTGTTCACGTTGATGACTCATGACTGCTGCGCCAGGTCCACTACCAACCACATTGTGAAGTATGCGGACGACACGACAGTAGTGGGTCTCATCCGTGACAATAACGACATGGACTACAGGGACGAGGTGAAACATCTGGTTGACTGGTGCAGAACCAACATCCTGGTCCTGAATGTCAACAAGACCAAGGAGATAATCGTTGACTTCAGGAAGCACCAGTCCAGCCACGCTCCACTCTTCATCGACGGCACAGCGGTGGAGATAGTAAGCAGCACCAAGTTCCTGGGGGTGCAGACAACTGACAATATAACCTGGTCCCTACACACCGGAGCTCTTGTAAAAAGAGCTCAGCAGCGCATGCACTTTTTGCGTTGGATGAAAAGAGCACAGCTCCCTCCCCCCATTCTCACCCCATTCTACAGAGGCACTATAGAGAGCCTGCTGACCAACAGCATCTCTGTCTGGACTGGAGCCTGCAATGCCTCAGACTGGAAGTCTCTCCGGAGAGTGGTGAGGATGGCGGAAAAGATCATCAGGACTCCTCTTCCTCCTATCAAGGAGATCGCAAAAAGCCGCTGCCTGACCAAGGCTCAGAAAATCTGCAAAGACTCCTCCCACCTCCACCAAGGACTGTTTTCACTGCTGGACTCTAGAAGCAGGTTCCGCAGCCTCCGAAGCAGAACCTCCAGGTTCTGTAACAGCTTCTTCCCTCAGGCAGTAAGACTCTTGAACGCATCATAATTAAATTATCCCCTCAACTCCCCCCAAAATGGATTAACTCGCTGGAATAAAAAAGACAATATAACATACATCCATAAACGTGGACGCATGTGGAAAAGTGCAATATATTTATCTGTACAGTAACCTATTTATTTATTTATATATGCACCTTATTGCTTTTTTATCCTGCACTACCATGAGCTTATGCAACGAAATTTCGTTCTTATCTGAATCAATCAAATTTGAATGACAATAAAAAGGAAGTCTAGTCTAGTCTAGAGGACACTGCTTCCCATAATGTAAAAGTTGAAAGACACTAAACTTTACATTGTTTACATTGTTACTTTGAAGACATCCACTGTCAGTTATTCTTCATAATATTTGCTTGAAACAGGAGATTTCTTATATTTATTTTTCAAAAAGGTTTGTTTCTATGCTATGTATGCCTCTTAAGACTTCACTGTAGGCTTTGTAAGGTCATGTTACCTGTAAAGTGACAACGTTTCTTTTTTTTCCTCAATTAAGAATCGATAAGAGAACCAATAAAGAACACAACTGAAAGTGGAATTTAGAACCGGAAAAACTCGTCAATTCCTATCCCTACTTGGTATGCATTTACGATCATATTTTTAGTATCGCCCACTACTTTTAAAAACAAAAAGATAAGTACATTTTTACACTTCTACTCAGCTAAAGCAGGATGCTATTGTAATGTTTTGACAATATCATGTAATGTTATTCCTTTATGTAAATTATGGCTTGCAATTTAACAATCCTGACAATACGGGATAAAAAAACGTTTTTTGTTTTTTTTTACAAAAAGTGTACTACTTATGTGTGCAATAATAGACTTGTTTCCTGTAGTTTCTACTACTAACTTTTGTAAGTAAATCTGCATTGCAACCTTGGAATGTCTACATTGTGGGATGGATAAAAGTCCTATCCTAACTTTTAATTGGATTTTGCACTGAATGTCATGTCTACAGCGTTTAAGTCTTTAGTCACATTTCACGACTGGTAATACTATAATAGCATTTGAAAAGACGTTAAAATCAAGTTGTGGAGTCAAACATGTGCATAAGATCATATAAGAAATTATAGTTTGACCAGACGGGGAAGAACCAGGACTCGTTGGGGAGACTGTGTGTCCGCCTCGGGATCCCCCAAGGAAAAATTGGACAAGTCGCTGGGGAAAGGGAAGTCTGGGCTTCTCCTGAATGCACATATGTTGTTTTTTTTAAGACAACCATAATTAGGTCAGTTTTAAAGAATATGCATGTCAGCAATTTGATATCTTACCCCAAGACAAAAGTTGGGCCTGCGTGAGGTTAAACAAATGAATGACTCAGCTCACAGCAGTGTGATGAAACAGCTAAGCTATGAACTGAACTGTCCGTGGGCAGCAACACACCTTGTAAACATTTCAAGCAAATTTTAAAGCTTGATCAGAACTCTCCTTGAGCTTGATCTCAGTCGTCAAGTTTTCGCTTACGTCACAGCTGGTTAGAAGACGGAGACAAGCTCCTCGGCCGATGCTTCGTGTCGCTCTCGTTCAATCTGTCCACGAGACGGAACAAGAGAGCACCAGCTGACAGTCACGTCTCAAACAGGAAGCATCCAACCTCTGCCTGATGACTGTTGCACATTTGGCATAATCACCAATACACAAATCTATTTAAGGCTCACAGAGTCCACTTTGTGTTCAGAGATATATGAAGCTTTTAGTTACCACACACTGGAACTGTTTCAATGTTAATACAATACATGTATTAATACCACCACAAAGACTACATTTATTGGTAACAATTGGTGTAATAATGCATGTACAGTATGTTCCATATTATAGCAAACAAAGACAAACAATGAGGTACACTCTTATTTACAAATGTGCTAATCATAAGAAAATTGATTTGGGCTGTGAACTGCAACAGCAAAAATGCCTTTTTCCATTATTTTAGTCAAAATACAAGTCAAATTTTTTGCAGCATTTGCCTTTGCAGTAGACTGATAGGGAATCATGTATTTATTCAAAACAGTGCATTCATTCCACATTTGAAATTGAAATGTTGAGTTCTTCCTATTCCTCTCCTTTTCTCGCACACAAGTGACTAGTAGGGCTGCACGATTTGCAATTTGTATATATAATACATAAAAATGCATAAATGCAAAAATAACGAGTGAAGGAAGACATGTTACTTTTAGACTGTCAATCAACATATTATTGCCTCAAGGTGCTACACACAAGAACAATATGCATTAATTTACTTAAAAAAATATTTGGCTTTATGCAAACAGACGCAGAGCTCTTGTCAACATCATGCTCTTTAACTGAAGAAATAATGATAAAAACTATACAGTGTTTATAATGTAATGTATTCATACTATATACTATATCAGGGGTCACCAACCTTTTTGAAACCAAGGGCTACTTCTTGGGTAGTGATTAATGCGAAGGGCTACCAGTTAGATACACACTTAAATAAATTGCCAGAAGTAGCCAATTTGCTCAATTTACCTTTAACTCTGTTATTATTAATAATTAATGATATTTATCTTTGTGGAAACACTGATCATCTTAATGATTTCTCGCAATAAATATATATAGAAACAGATAAATATCACTATGCAACACTTTATTTTTATATTTTCTCTAAGTGCACATT
Source organism: Entelurus aequoreus (assembly GCF_033978785.1). Classification (NCBI taxonomy): domain Eukaryota; kingdom Metazoa; phylum Chordata; class Actinopteri; order Syngnathiformes; family Syngnathidae; genus Entelurus; species Entelurus aequoreus. The sequence continues at coordinate 23,744,736 of NC_084757.1, forward strand.
TTTCAAATTGAACATTTTCAAATGATCACTTCTAAGACAGTCTTGTGAAATCAAAATATCCCATTTTAACTAGCTAGCCACTAACATTTTTTAACAAATCATGAATTACTTTGCACCATGTTTGTACAAATAACTCATGTAAAATACAAAAGTAAACTCTCAAATTTTTAAATCATGTCACACTTTGAACTGGACACCAAATCTGTTATCTGTTTCTTTGTCAGTTAGTGGGAAGCCTGGCATTGCATGCTGTTAACTAGTGTGTTGTACTCTGGTGTGTAACTTGACACTGCAACTCTGAGTGAGTCTTGCAGATGTGCATCAGTGAGGCGTGTTCTGTGTTTGTTCTTGATGAAGTTCATGTCAGAAAAGGCTGATTCACAAAGATATGATTTTTCCTCATTGTTTGCGGAACCTTCTTAATCTTTTGGACATATTTTCACAGCAATCTGGCCTTAAGCTTAATTATGATAAATGTAAAATGTTAAGGATTGGAAATCTAAAGGGAACGTCCTTTCGAATGGAATGCAAAGTGTTTTGTTTATAAATTATATGCAATCTGTTGTGTTCCCTAATTTTTTTCTGTGTACATGAATGAAGGTGTGTGTTGCTGAGTCCGACTTGGACATTATCTGGACTGGGCCTGGTTTAAAAACCCTTTAAAAAAATCTAATTTCATTGACAACCTGGTCTGTTGAAGATAAGGCCCTTTTTTAAAAAATAAAATAAAATAAGATAAATAAATAAAAAACATTTTCTTGGATAAAAAATAAAGTAAAACAATATAAAAATAATTACATAAAAAATAGTAATTAATGAAAATGTTAGTGGACCAGCAGCCTATACAATCATGTGTGCTTCAGGGACTGTGTCCCTTGCAGATGTGTTGTCTATGTTGTGGGAACCAGAATATTGGTAGCAGAAAGAAATAACCCCTTTTGTGTGGATGAGTGTGCATGGGGGAGGTTGTTTGGGTTGATACACTGATTGAAAGTGTATCTTGTGTTTTTTCTATGTAGATTTAATTTTTAAAAAAAAAAAAAAAAAAAAAAAAAAAAAAAATTTTTTTTTTTGATTTTTTTTTTTTTTTTTTTTTTTTTTTTTTTTTTTTTAGAACAGGCCCGCGGGCGACTCATCTGGTCCTTACGGGCGACCTGGTGCCCGCGGGCACCGCGTTGGTGACCCCTGTACTATATGCAAGTAACCATTTAAAAGGATATCATCTTGTATTTCTCATTACTGTAGAATTGTTTATCATTGTGGAAGGTAAATAAACAAACGTAAAAAAACATAACATGGACTCATTTCTGTCGGCCAAAATTTAATTTAAATATTTAACATCTTAAAGTTGTCTTTTTGTTTATTGCCATCACGTGATCACAGCATTCTCGCTCATTCGTCCGTATTCCCCATCCAATATAAAGCTGAAATATAATCACAACGGGACATTTAGCTTTGTATTATGTTGTTCCTCCTAATTGTTGTTACTTTGTGGCACTGCTTACTGGCGAGTTGCGAGTAAGGATGCTGTCTGTGCTTCCTGTTTGTGTTAGCAAGCAGTCGAGCTCCCCCCTCCACTGAAACAAAGATTGTGGATGACTGAAAAGAGGGCTCACTGCATTCAGTTAATTCTACTGTTAAAATAAACGCGTTCAGGTGCTTTGAGTGAGACGTCTTTCACCCTTGTTTAAAGCGAGAGACGAACAAACGCAGGGCTCAACAATTCTGATTAGTGAATATGTCCGCCACTCAAATGCCGATGACGGCGGAGAGAAGAAAAAAAACAACCATGGCCTCTTGCGCTTATTTATCGCACTAATTTAAACATTGATGTCGATAAATCGTGCAGCCCTCGTGACTACCATCTCTTGACCAATCAACGGACTGCAATGTGTCTAGTACAGTACAACTGCAAAATAAACCACCAAGGGGGCAAAGAAAGTTGCAAGTGCCAGCACTTTGAAAAAGAAGGTGAAGGAATTCAAGAAAGTTACATGTGCCTCCACCTTATGAATCTTTTGAGAGACGAGTCTTTCGGCTATTTTTTTTACTTTAAGTTGCGAGGAAAAATGTGGGGTTAAGAGCAAGCTTTAGATACCTAGCTTGTGTAGCAAATGCCAGAAAAGCCTGTCAAAACATGTGAAGGACCGGGTTAAGAAGAAGAAGTGGATGATAATAATTGTACTAAAATATAAATCACTGAGAAACTGAGGTGTGTGTAGCCAATTTGGCAAAGCAGTACAAGCACAGTAGTGCTGCAATACTGCACCATACAATCCACAAGCATTTATCCATGAAAATATGGCAAAGCTGCTGATGGTAAGCTTTATGGAAAAACAGTTCGAAGGAGACACCGTATAATTCCGCTCTCTAAGGTACATTATTTCCTTTTCCTTATTTTGATTCAGACTTTCCTGAAAGTTTTATTAAAATCCGCCCAAAACTTTTTGAGTTATGTTGTTAACAAACAGACCAATTATATAAACCGAGTAAACCCTCCTGTCAGTCGTTCACTCTCTTTGTCTCTGTGGGTGGAGGCGGGAGCTTGGGCCGCTAGCACACACACACACAGAGAGGAGTTCAGCTTCGTAACATAAAGGTCATTTAACATAGTAAAAAGGATCAGGATCACGGCCAAAATCTAATCAGTTGTTCCTTATTCCATTTCGCACAATTCCTGAAAGTTTAATCGAAATGTGCCTGTACTTTTTGAGTTTTCTTTCCAACTAATTAATGGATACTGGATACATTTCACAAATACACTGTTTATGCAAAATAGGGAGAAATACTGCAATGTAACATATTTTTAACCTTTTGTTTCAACAAAATAGTCATAAAAAAATCATGAACAACAGTCAAGTAAACTAACGTGCTCTATTAATGACTAAATTCACAAATACACATCTAAATGTAGATAACTATAAAATGTATACATTTCTAAGTGGCACACATTTGTATTAGAAGAAAGTAAAGTACAAAGTATGAAACTATGTACTAATATAATCATTGAAATGGTTAATTACTTGAAATGTTATACTTCTGTAAGGCTGTCAAAGTAATCTACTGTGATTAATTGTGATTAATATGAATGCAAAAGTGTGATTAATCTAATTAAATAATATCGTTTGACAGCACAAATTTTCCTCAACACCGTTCTTCCTTTCAGCAAGGAAGTGAACATGTAAACATTGTGGTGTAAATTAATGATCAGTAATAGACGTGGAGAAGGGGTAGGATTAACTATAACCTTCCCTTCCTCATACTTCTATTTGGACATGTTGATTTGTGCAAATGTAACTACGTGATGTAACTTGTTAAAGAGGAACTGAACTTTTTTGGGAATTGTGCCTATCACTCACAATCCTTTTGTGATACAAGAACACATAAGTTTTTCTTTTTTTATGCATTCTAATTCAAAACTAAACGCTGGCAAAATTAAGTAAGTCGCTCCATTCCGCCTATAATCAACATTTTATATAGTACATTCTGTCAATATACTGTATATTTAATGCAGTAACAAGCACATTCATAATACACTATATTGCCAAAAGTATTTGGCCATCTGCCTTGACTCACATATGAACTTGGAATGCCATCCCAGTCCTAACCCATAGGGTTCAATATGATGTGGGTCCACCTTTTGCAGCTATTACAGCATCAACTCTTCTGGGAAGGCTGTCCACAAGGTTGCGGAGTGTGTTTATAGGAATTTTCGAGCATTCTTCCAAAAGCGCATTGGTGAGGTCACACACTGATGTTGGTCGAGAAGGCCTGTCTCTCAGTCTCCATTCTAATTCGTCCCAAAGGTGTTCTATCGTGGTTCAGGTCAGGACAGTCAAGTTCATCCACACCAGACTCTGTCCTCCATGTCTTTATGGACCTTGCTTTGTTCACTGGTGCACAGTCATGTTGGAAGAGGAAGGGGCCCGCTCCAAACTGTTCCCACAAGGTTGGGAGCATGGAATTGTCCAAAATGTTTGGTATCTTGAAGCATTTAAAGTTCCTTTTACTGGAACTAAGGGGCCAAGCCCAACTCCTGAAAAATAACCCCACACTATAATTCCTCCTCCACCAAATTTCACACTCGGCACAATGCAGTCCGAAATGTACCGTTCTCTTGGCAACCTCCAAACCCAGACTCGTCCATCAGATTGCCAGATGGAAAAGCGTGACTCATCAGTCCAGAGAAGGCGTCTCCACTGCTCTACAGTCCAGTGGCGTCGTGCTTTACACCACTGCATCCAACGCTTTGCATTGGACTTGGTGATGTACGGCTTAGATACATTGGAAACCCATTCCATGAAGCTCTCTGCGTACTGTACGTGGGATAATTGGAACGTCACATGAAGTTTGGAGCTCTGTAGCAACTGACTGTGCAGAAAGTCTTTGCACTATGCGCTTCAGCATCCGCTGACCCCTCTCTGTCAGTTTACGTGGCCTTACACTTGGTGGCTGAGTTGCTGTTGTTCCCAAACTCTTCCATTTTCTTATAATAAAGCCGACAGTTGACTTTGGAATATTTAGGCGCGAGGAAATTTCACGACTGGATTTGTTGCACAGGTGGCATCCTATGACAGTTCCACGCTGGAAATCACTGAGCTCCTGAGAGTGGCCCATTCTTTCACAAATTTTTGTAGAAACAGTCTCCATGCCTAAGTGCTAGATTTTATACACCTGTGGCCTGGCCAAGTGATTCGGACACCTGATTCTGATCATTTGGATGGGTGGTCAAATACTTTTGGCAATATAGTGTACGTAATATTAAGTATTTTGCTCATTTTCAGCCTACGGTGGCATAATAATTTCACAGACGCATCACAACGCTCACTTTTCCTTTCAACAACAACAACAACTACTCATGCAGACTTCATGAGAGCCAAAGACGACTGTTAATGCAGTCAATTACTCGGTTGCCACTTCTCAGTGCTTCAGCGTGTGTTTCTTTTCTCGCCATTCACCACATTTTGTCTATTTTGCTTATTCAATATGGGTCCAAAATAAAAATAAAAAAGACAACAAAACAACCTGGAAGGAAGGAGGGAATCGCTGCAGACTTAAATTCAGAGAGGAGAGGGAACACCGGAGGAAGAGGACTTTCTTTCGGAGCAGTAACACACTGCTCCTTTCTGCCTCGTATCTCTGCCTTCGTCTAATCTACTTTTTTCTTAATTATAGCATCATGGTTGTGAATGTTTTCGAGAGCACCAAAGGGACTTTTGTGTGTGTGCGCACATTGAAAGTTTAACTTGACGTTGTTGTTGCTGTGTTGTTTTGATAATAAAGACTTGTTTGGTCAATTACCCCTAATATATTAGACAAATAGACATATATAGATCAGGGTTTCCCCTAGATTGCCAAGACAATTGTGATGTTGGGGGCGTGGCCACCATGATGTCATAATTTGCGAGGATATGATTTTCTTTAAAATGCTACAAAAATGTATACCGTATTTTCCAGACTACAGAGCGCATCAGTATATTAGCCGCAGATATATACGTTGCCAAATGAGTTATTTACACAGAAAGATTTTGTAAATGTTTATATGCATGCCTAATTGTTTCCAAACTGTGTTTTTAACATTGCTGTAAAACGGCTGATCAAACAAAACAGAAGTCATCGTCATGGACCCACTAGCTGCGGAAGCTAGTTCTCCAATCAGCTAAACAGACTCAAAAACTCCACAGTGACATTTTGGTGAATTTACTGAGGAATTTCTGAAACTGAAACAATACAAATAGCCGTCGTAAGTTAACAATATTAACACAGACCCTCGTAAACGAGTTAGCATATTAGCTAATGCTAATGATGCTAGCGTCATTACATTTTGATAGAACGTACAAAAATGCATCAAAACACTCCTACAGACATCACACATGAGACGGTTTAGTAAGTATAAATAGTTTTAGTTATATTGTAAAACTTACAAGCGTTGCCTGAAGTGATTGATGAAGAATCCATACGAGTAGGTACGCTATGTATGGCTAGAAAACTGAACAACACAGTACTTCCGGTTGAAAGCACTACATGTAAATTGAAGGACACTGCAGCTCCTGTGGAGAGCGAACTCGTCCAAAAGATGGCGTCATAGCACAATTAAACACTATCAGTGTTTTTGCTTGTTTTTTGTGTAACTCTTTTTATTATTGCCCCCAGTGAAGAAAAATCCATCAAATAGCCGCTTCGTCATAGAAGCCGCAGGGTACAAAGTGTAGGAAAAAAGTAGCTGCTTATGGTCCAGAATGTACGGTTCATACATTTAAAAACAAATCTGTGTTATTATTAATCAACAAACATGTTTCAGATTGTATCGTTTTGCTCTCTTTTCAATTGTCGAGAGACTTTTAGTGACTTTTTCTTTACTAAAAACGACAAGCAACAAATCTTGCATCTTTTTCTGGTGTAATTATAGAATGTCCTCGTGTTTAGTGACTCTACTTCAGTTGCTTAATGTCCACGACGAAAAGCGAGCTGAGCAAGCATGACGTCACACTTGCTTGGCGCTGCTGCTCCACTGTTCTCTTAATACTTGCACATTTTGTAGATGGCTGTCCGCGGGTATATCTGGTATATCAAAGTTACGTCTACATCGCTAACGTGCTGCCTACGCTCCCAGAAAATACCCTGTGTCTTGTTTACTTTTGGACACACCTTCTAATTCAAAGTGTTTTCTTTATTTTCATGACTATTTACTATAGGGGTGTCAAACTCAAATACAGAGTGGGCCAAAATTTTAAATTGACAAAGCCGCGGGCCAAGGTTGAACAAATTAACCTTTTAATAGGGACCCAAACAAGTTTTGCATTGATATTGAACAAGCAAGGCTTATATAACTTTATAGTGACATGCAAAATTGAGTTTCAAATAATAATAATAATAATAATAATAATTAAAAATTATCAATAGCATATCAAATACAATTTAAATAAAAATGTAATGCCTCTTTTTCTATTGCAGCATTCTGAGGTAAATATCAACATTAACTTTTTCCACAGGCTAATACATTTGAAAATAAAATAACAATGAATAAACCAACCATTCAGGACTTTAAACTGCCTCAGTTTGCAACACACTGATCTAATCTGATGTGCCCAAGCCAGATACCTGGCATCTTTTCTTGGATGCTAGTTCATTAATGTCGGGGCTCAGGCTTTGAGCTTCAATATCGAACAAAGGTGTTCATCAGTCATTATATCTCGTAGTCCACCCGAACCACAGTCTTGGGGGCGTGCCTTTTAAGGCACTGCCTTTAACGTCCTCTACGAGCTGTCGTCACGTCCGCTTTTCATCCATTCTAACAACGTGCCGGCCCAGTCACAAGATTTGTGCGGCTTCTGTACGCACACACACGTGAATGCAACGAATACTTGATCAACAGCGATACAGGTTACACTGAGGGTGACCGTATAAACCACTTTAACACTGTTAGAAATATACGCCACACTGTGAATCCACACCAAACAAGAATGACAAACACATTTCGGGAGAACATCCACACGTAACACAGCATAAACACAACAGAACAAATACCCGGAACACCTTGCAGACCTAACTCTTCTGGGCTGCAATATACACCCCCGCTACCACCAACCCCCCCCCCCCCCCCCCCCCCCCCCCCCCCCCCCCCCCCCCCCGACCACAGAACTTTCCTCCAGAAGGTCTTATCTTTGTCCATGTGATGTCAGATGAAACAAAAACACTAGGGCCAATTTACTGTTGCCAATCAACCTATCCCCAGGTGCATTTTTTTGGCGGTGGGAGGAAGCCGGAATACCCGTAGGGAACCCACTTAGTCACTCCACACAGAAAGATCCGAGCCTGGATTGAATTTAGGACTACTCGGGACCTTCGTATTGTGAGGGACATGTAACCAAATATTAACATTACTGTATGTATACTTTTGACCCAGCAGATTTGGTCATATTTTCAGTAGACCCATAATAAATTCATAAAAAGAACCAAACTTCATGAATGTTTTTTGTGGACCAACAAGTATGTGCTCCAATCACTCTGTCACAAAAAAAATAAGAGTTGTAGAAAATGATCGGAAACGCAAGACAGCCATGACATTATGTTCTTCATACTTGCAAACCTTGAGACCTCCGAATTTCTTTCAAGTGTTTCTTATATATATATATATATATGATATGATATCATAATATATATATATATATATATATATATATATATATATATATAATATATATATATATATATATATATATATATATATATATATATATATATATATATATATATGATATCATATATATATATATATATATATATTAATATATATAATATATATATATATATATATATATATATATATATATATATATATATCCGTTCATGAATGAGTATATCCGTTAATCCACCGTGTTGGAGAAGTCTGATCTACAAAATTTGCAGGCAGCATACCCCTTCCCCTTCGAGCTGTCCTGGATGAACTGAAATTATTTTTTCCAATCATTTTGGAACTTGCAAGCGTACTTCTTCTTCTTACTCGTCGTTGCCATGTCTCTTCTTTGTTCTTCTGCTTCGTCTCTGTTATGTTTTTGGACATTACTACTTGCCGTAGTTTTGAAGCAATGCATGATGGGAATCCGGATGTTGTGTGTAAGTGTATTAACGTGCCGGCTGGAATAAACACACGCTGAGAAATAGCTCCATGCCTGCCTACTTTATGGGTTATAGATAAACCTATGGATAACGGAGACGTATATAATAGTCTCCTTTTCAGGTGAGAGAGGATGCTAAAGACAGTGCCTTTAAGGCATGCCCCCAATAGTGTTGTCCGTATGGAAATCGGGAGAATGGTTGCCAGGGGAGATTTTCGGGAGGGGCACTGAAATTCGGGATTTTCCCGGGAAAATCGGGAGGGTTGGCAAGATATGTGTCTTCAAGTATGTTTCTACAAGTGTATGTAAACTTTTGATCGTGACTGTATGTAGCATCATCTACAACAGTGGTTCTTAACCTGGGTTCAATCGAACCCTAGGGGTTCGACAGAGCCTCCGCCGCGGAGGTCAAGACACGCCCGACTCATCGTGTAAATAAAAACTTCTCCCTGTCTGCGTATTATGGATACCACCAAACAATGTTCCCTCTAATTTTCCATATGTGTGAGCAAACGCAAAAACTCCTTGAGCATTCATGTGGAGCACATGTGAGCGACGTCAGACGTGCACATGCACTGTGGTCACACCTGCAGCACACCTGTCCCAAACCTGACAAAATAACAAGTTCAATGTTTTATTATTGTAATCAAATGACGAAAGTCATTTCCATGAGATTATTTTCTAATATAAATGTTTTGGCCCACTTACAATGACTATAACATATTGTTTTTCATGAGCTGTGTACTAGTATTATATGTCTGGGTGGGGGGTCCTTCTTTGGAAATAATGTGTACCCCTTTCAGATATCGCATTTATCCATCCCATCCATTTTCTACCGCTTATTCGCTTCAAGTCGCGGGGGCCGCTGGAGCCTATCTCAGCTACAATCGGGCGGAAGGCGGGGTACACCCTGGACAAGTCGCCACCTCATCACAGGGCCAACACAGATAGACAGACAACATTCACACTCACATTCACACACGAGGGCCAATTTTTTTCGCATTTAGTTCCCACTAAAACATTCACATGTTGCACAATGAGATGTAAACATGGGATCATGTGTAGATTCCTGTAACTTTCCGTTTGTAAAATATATCTTTATTAGTATTTCTTTAATATAATAACATCATTTTATGATTACGGTTCGGGTTCGGTACAGCCAACAAGATTAAAGGCCTACTGAAATGATTTTTTTTTATTTAAACGGGAATAGCAGATCCATTCTATGTGTCATACTTGATCATTTCGCGATATTGCCATATTTTTGCTGAAAGGACTTAGTAGAGAAAATCGACGATAAAGTTCGCAACTTTTGCTCGCTGATAAAAAAAAGCCGTGCCCCTACCGGAAGTAGCATGACGTCACAAGCTGTAGTGCTGCTCACAATTCCCCGTTGTTTACATGGAGCGAGAGATATTTGGAGCGAGAAAGCAACGATTACCCCATTAATTTGAGCGAGGATGAAAGATTCGTGGATGCGGAACGTTACAGTGACGGACTAGAATGCAGTTCAAGAGATATCTTTTTTCGCTCTTACCGTAACTTAGGTACAAGCTGGCTCATTGGATTCCACACTCTCTCCTTTTTCTATTGTGGATTACGGATTTGTATTTTAAACCACCTCGGATACTATATCCTCTTGAAAATGAGAGTCGAGAAGCCGAAATGGACATTCAGTGACTTTTATCTCCACGACAATATACCAACGAAGCTCTTTAGCATGAGCTAACGTGATAGCATCTGTCTCAAATGCAGATAGACACTAAATAAATAAATACCTGACTGGAAGGATAGACAGAAGTTCAACAATACTACTCAGGAGACACCGAACCAAACACTGGACATGTAAATACACGGTTAATGTGTATTCGACGCCTGTCGAAGCCTAGCAATGCTGTTGCTAACGACGCTAACTTAGCAACGGGAGCTCGTCAGACCTATGATAAAAACATTAGCGCTCCACCTACGCCAGCCAGCCCTCCTCTGCTCATCAACACCCGTGCTCACCTGTGTTCCAGCGATCGACGATGCGGTCAGCGGCCCGGAGACGTAGGAAGTCAAGGTGAGGTCCCCGGCGCTAGTGTCTGCTATCCAACAAAGTCCTCCTTGTTGTGTTGCTACAGCCAGCCGCTAATACACCGATCCCACCTACAACGTTCTTCTTTGCAGCCTCCATTGTTCATTAAACAAATTGCAAAAGATTCACCAACACAGATGTCCAGAATACTGTGGAATTATGAAATGAAAACAGAGCTTTGTGTATAGGATTTTTCGGGCTCCGAATACTTCCCTTGTCCTCGTGACGTCACACGCATACGTCAGCATAATAAAACGTTTTCAAGCGGAAGTGTGGCGGGAAATTTAAAATTGCACTTTATAAGTTAACCCCGCCGTATTGGCATGTGTTGCAATGTTAAGATTTCATCATTGATGTATAAACTATCAGACTGCGTGGTCAGTAGTAGTGGGTTTCAGTAGGCCTAGGCCTTTAAAGGCCTACTGAAACCCACTACTACCGACTTTAGATTAGTAAAGTGCAATTTTAAATTTCCAGCGAAATATCCTGCTGAAAATGTCTCGATATGATGATGTTTGCGCGTGACGTCACGGATTGTAGCGGACATTTTGGGACACCATTGTTGCCAGCTATTAAGTCGTCTGTTTTCATCGCAAAATTCCACAGTATTCTGGACATTTGTGTTGGTGAATCTTTTGCAATTTGTTTAATGAACAATGGAGATAGCAAAGAAGAAAGCTGTAGGTGGGAAGCGGTGTATTAGCGGCCGGCTGCAGCAACACAAACACGTAGCGGCTACGTCGTAGCCGGTATTTCATTGTTTACATTCCCGAACGATGACAGTCAAGCTTTACCATTGGCCTGTAGAGAACTGGGACAACAGAGACTCTTACCAGGAGGACTTTGAGTTGGATACGCGCTACCGTGAGTACGCAGCTGCGGCTTCCAAACATTTGATCGCTTGCCCGTACGTGCGTGCCGCTATGTGCATGTCACGTACGTAACTTTGGGGAAATATATGTGCTGTATGAACTTTACGGAGGTGAACGGTACTTTGGGCTGTGGGATTGAGTGTGTTGTGCGGGTGTTTGATTTGTATTGGCGGGTTATATGGACGGGAGAGGGGAGATGTTTGTTATGCTGGATTAATTTGTGGCATATTAAATATCAGCCTGGTTGTGTTGTGGCTAATAGAGTATATATATGTCTTGTGTTTATTTACTGTTTTAGTCATTCCCAGCTGAATATCAGGTCCCACCCGCCGCTCACAGCATCTTCCCTATCTGAATCGCTTCCACTGCCCTCTAATCCTTCACTCTCACTTTCCTCATCCACGAATCTTTCATCCTCGCTCAAATTAATGGGGTAATCGTCGCTTTCTCCGTCCGAATCGCTCTCGCTGCTTGTGGCCATGATTGTAAACAATGTGCAAATGTGAGGAGCTCCACAACCTGTGACGTCACGCTACTTCCGGTACAGGCAAGGCTTTTTTATCAGCGACCAAAAGTTGCGAACTTTATCGTCGATGTTCTCTACTAAATCCTTTCAGCAAAAATATGGCAATATCACGAAATTATCAAGTATGACACATAGAATGGACCTGCGATCCCCGTTTAAATAAGAAAATCGCATTTCAGTAGGCCTTTAAAGGCACCTCCCCAAAGTTCATACAGCACATATATTTCCCTAAAGTTACGTACGTGACATGCACATAGCGGCACGCACGTACGGGCAAGCGATCAAATGTTTGGAAGCCGCAGCTGCGTACTCACGGTAGCGCATATCCAACTCAAAGTCCTCCTGGTAAGAGTCTCTGTTGTCCCATCTCCACAAGCATTAAGATTAAAGATTAAAGGCCTACTGAAATGAATTTTTTTTATTTAAACGGGGATAGCAGATCTATTCTATGTGTCATACTTGATCATTTCGCGATATTGCCATATTTTTGCTGAAAGGATTTAGTATAGAACAACGACGATAAAGATTGCAACTTTTGGTATCTGATAAAAAAAAGGCTTGCACCTACCGGAAGTAGCGTGACGTAGTCAGTTGAACATATACGCAAAGTTCCCTATTGTTTACAATGATGGCCGCATGAAGTGAGAGAGATTCGGACCGAGAAAGCGACAATTTCCCCATTAATTTGAGCGAGGATGAAAGATTTGTGGATGAGTAAAGTGCAAGTGAAGGACTAGTGGGGAGTTGAAGCTATTCAGATAGGGAAGATGCTGTGAGAGCCGGGGGTGACCTGATATTCAGCTGGGAATGACTACAACAGTAAATAAACACAAGACATATATATACTCTATTAGCCACAACACAACCAGGCTTATATTTAATATGCCACAAATTAATCCTGCATAAAAACACCTGCGTGTTTGTTATGCTAGCTCCTAGCTCCTCTGCTAGCTCCTAGCTCCATAGAACACGCCAATACAATTCAAACACCTGATCAACACACACAATCACTCAGCCCAAAAGACCGTTTACCTAACCCAAGGTTCATAAAGCTTATATATTTTTAAAAAGTTACGTACGTGACGCGCACATACGGTCAAGTTATCGAATGTTTAGCAGCCAAGGCTGCATACTCACGGTACCTGATATTCAGCTGGGAATGACTACAACAGTAAATAAACACAAGACATATATATACTCTATTAGCCACAACACAACCAGGCTTATATTTAATATGCCACAAATTAATCCTGCATAATAACACCTGCGTGTTTGTTATGCTAGCTCCTAGCTCCTCTGCTAGCTCCTAGCTCCATAGAACACGCCAATACAATTCAAACACCTGATCAACACACACAATCACTCAGCCCAAAAGACCGTTCACCTAACCCAAGGTTCATAAAGCTTATATGTTTTTAAAAAGTTACGTACGTGACGCGCACTTACGGTACGGTACGTGTTATGCTAGCTCCTAGCTCCTCTGCTAGCTCCTAGCTCCATAGAACACGCCAATACAATTCAAACACATGATCAACACACACAATCACTCAGCCCAAAAGACCGTTCACCTAACCCAAGGTTCATAAAGCTTATATATTTTAAAAAAGTTACGTACATACGCAAAAAAAAGCCAAAGCTGCATACTCACAGTAGCACGTCTGCGTCTTTGTCATCCAAATCAAAGTAATCCTGGTAAGAGTCTGTGTTGTCCCAGTTCTCTACAGGCGTCTGTGTATCCAAATCAAAAGTCCTCCTGGTTAGAGTCTCTGTTATCCGAGTTCTTCCATCTTGACTGCATCTTTCGGGAATGTAAACAAAGAAGCGCCGGCTGTGTACTGTTGTGGCTGACTACGTTCGAAAAATACGTCCATTTCGCACCGACAACTTTCTTCTTTGCTTGCTTGGCTTCCTTCTCCATAATGCAATGAACATGATTGAAACAGATTCACGAACACAGATGTCCAGAATACTGTGGAATTATGAAATGAAAACAGAGCGTTTTCGTATCGGCTTCAATGTGGAAGGCATACCCGTGTTCGCCGGGCAACGTCACACGCATACGTCATCCTCAGAGGCGTTTCGAACCGGAAGTTTAGCGGCAAATTTAAAATGTCACTTTATAAGTTAACCCGGCCGTATTGGCATGTGTTATAATGTTAAGATTTCATCATTGATATATAAACTATCAGACTGCGTGGTCGGTAGTAGTGGGTTTCAGTAGGCCTTTAAAGTACCAATGATTGTCACACACACACTAGATGTGGTGAAATTTGTCCTCTGCATTTGTCCCATCCCCTTGGGGAGCAGTGGGCAGCAGCGGCGCCGCGCCCGGGAATCATTTGGGTGATTTAACCCCCAACTCCAACCCTTTGTTGCTGAGTGCCAAGCAGGGAGGTTATGGGTCCCATTTTTATAGTCTTTGGTATGACTCGGCTGGGATTTGAACTCCAACCTACCGATCTCAGGGCGGACACTCTAACCACTAGGCATGCGTATCTAACTCAAAGTCCTCCTGGTAAGAGTCTCTGTCGTCCCATCTCCACAAGCATGCATAACCAACTCAAAGTCCTCCTGGTAAGAGTCTATGTTGTCCCTGTTCTCCACAGGCCAATGGTAAAGCTTGACTGTTATCGTTCGGGAATGTAAACAATGAAACACCGGCTACGACATAGCCGCTACGTGTTTGTGTTGCTGCAGCCTGCCGCTAATACACCGCTTCCCACCTACAGCTTTCTTCTTTGCTATCTCCATTGTTCATTAAACAAATTGCAAAAGATTCACCAACACAGAATACTGTGGAATTTTGCGATGAAAACAGACTACTTAATAGCTGGCCACAATGGTGTCCCAAAATGTCCGCTACAATCCGTGACGTCACGCGGAAATGTCATCATACCGAGACGTTTTCAGCAGGATATTTTGCTGGAAATTTAAAATTGCACTTTACTAATCTAACCCGGCCGTATTGGCATGTGTTGCAATGTTAAGATTTCATCATTGATATATAAACTATCAGACTGCGTGGTCGGTAGTAGTGGGTTTCAGTAGGCCTTTAAGAACCACTGATCTACAAAGATACAAATAATTGCTATTGCGACATCCAGTGGACACATTTAGAAATGCTGTTTCTTTCATTCCAAACATGTCAGGTTAATTTTTGTACTTGGCAAATTCATCCCGGAGGGGCCGGATAAAACCTCTTCGCGGGCCTGATCCGGCCCTCGGGCCGTACGTTTGACACCACTGACACATAAGGTTGATAAATGGCACTGTTGAAGCACTTCTGCTTCACTGGGTTGTTTTGACAGCTTAACAAACTTTCTGGAAAACATCTAAGTTTGATATTTAGAGGGGGAAACGACACGCATAATTAAATACAACTTGAGTAGTAAAGAGAAAAAAGGTGGAGGTCTGGGTGTAGCTACCAGAAAAAGCTATCTCGCACACACCACCAGACTGCTGGGGAACTATCAGATAGACCTAGCTTGGCGTGGCCGCCTGTCGGGACCCAAAAGTGGGGTTAGTGAGTTGCCTGGAGTACCCCCCACTCCCCACTCCGCCGCCTGTCACAACCGCGAGGGCTCACTTCCCCACCCACGAAGAATGTCTCGTCCGGTCTTACCTTCCCGCCCCGGTAGCCTTCGAAGGCCCTCAGCGAGCTGTCAGTGAGTTTGACGTGGAAGACGGAGACGTTGCTGCCGTTGCTCACTCTTCCACAGGACAGCGCGTAGCACCGCTCCTCTTTCAGCGCCGCCATCTTTGCTCGCCGTTCACCCCCACCATGCGCGCACACGCGCTCCCTCGCACACGCACTTGTGGTGCCGCGGACGGACGATTCCCGTTCTCTGTGGTTCAAATTGGCGTCAAGCGTCAAAACGCTAAAGTCGTCATCCGGTCACGTATCGCCCCAACACTCCCATGGCGGAATAAATTAAGGAGGAGTTTGTAGCGAAACGCCTAAATTCTAAGGCCAAGTGCCTTAAGGTGTGTGTTGTGCGCAATTACATGAGCAACACTTACAGTAACAATGTCACGTGATACTAGATGGCGATGTCGATATATCGCACAATCCATTTTGGAAATGTACTTGTCAAACGTGTTTTGTATGTCTATATCTTATTCACTGTAATAGTGCTAATTTTAACATTTGTTTTACCGTCATGCTTTTGGCAAAAAAAACAAAAAACAAAATAGTTTGATGTGAGTTCAAAGAATAGGCTGGCTTAACTGCAAGGAAGGATGTATTAGATCATTCTATTACGTCACTCTAAATCTGTGTGGGAAGAGTCAATCTGTAAACACCAAAACCAATCCACAGATGCATTTTTGAACACACAAAATGTTTAGCTTTTAAATGTACCGTCCCACTTGTCTTTACCATAATGGTTTAGTTTGTGAGTATTTGCACGACAATGTTATAAAGTTAAAGTACCACTGATAAGTCACACGCACACTAGGTGTGGTGAAATTACCCTCTGCATTTGACCCATCCCCTGGGAGGTGAGGGGAGCAGTGAGCATCAGCGGTGGCCGCGCTCGGGAATCATTTTGGTGATTTAAGATCAAGTTAAAGTACCACTGGTAAGTCACACACACACCAAGTGTGGTGCAATTACCCTCTGCGTTTGACCCATCCCCTCGTTCCACCGTCTCGGAGGTGAGGAGAGCAGTGAGCAGCAGCGGTGGCCGTGCTCAGGAATCATTTTGGTGATTTAAGTTCAAGTTAAAGTTCCACTGATAAGTCACACGCACACTAGGTGTGGTGCAATTACCCTCTGCATTTGACCCATCCCCTTGTTCCACCCCCTGGGAGGTGAGGGGAGCAGTGAGCAGCAGCGGTGGCTGCGCTCGAGAATCATGTTGGTGATTTAAGTTAAAGTACCACTAAGTCACACACACACACACTAAGTGTAGTGAAATTACCCTCTGCATTTGACCCATCCCCTTGTTCCACCCCCTGGGAAGTGAGGGGAGCAGTGGGAAGCAGCGCTGGCCACGCTCGGGAATCATTTTGGTGATTTAACCCCCAATTTCAACCCTTGATGCTGAGTGCCAAGCAGGGAGGTAATGGGTCCCATTTTTAGTCTTTGGTATGACTCTGCCGGGGTTTGAACTCTTAAATGTACTGTACCACCATTTTGCCAATTCTCTTTACCTTAATGGTTTAGTTTGTGAGTATTTGCACAACAATGTTATAAAGTTAAAGTACCACTGATAGTCACACACACACTAGGTGTGGTGAAATTCAACCAATCAAAGTTTATTTATATAGCCCTAAATCACAAGTGTCTCAAAGGGTTGCACAAGCCACAACGACATCCTCGGCTCAGATCCCACATCAGGGCAAGAAAAAAACTCAACCCAATGGGATACAATGAGAAACCTTGGAGGGGACCTCCCCCCTGGGCGACCGGTGCAATGGACGTCGAGTGGATCTAGTTAATAGTGTGAGAGTCCAGTCCATAGTGGGGCCAGCAGGGGATCATCTTGAGTGGAGACAAGTCAGCAGCGCAGAGACGTCACCAACAGATGAGTGGTCCACCCCGGGTCCCGACTTTGAACAGCTGGCAATTCATCTGTGGTCACCTTATAACCTCTCCATGCAGGAGAGGGGGGCAGAGCAGAAAAGAGACGGTAGATCAACTGGTCTAAAAGGGGGCTTTATTTAAAGGCAAGTGTATACAAATGTGTTTTATTACCCTCTGCCTTTGACCCGTCCCCTGGGAGGTGAGGGGAGCAGCGAGCAGCAGCGGTGGCTGCGCTCAGGAATCATTTTGGTGATTTAACCCCCAATTCCAATCATTGATGCTGAGTGCCAAGCAGGGAGGTAATGGGTCCCATTTTTATAGTCTTTGGTATGACTCAGCCGGGGTTTGAACTCACAACTTACCGATCTCAGGGCGGACACTCTAACCACTGATATAATTAAAAGTGTTAAGTATCAAAATCCCAAAATAAACATTTACACTGCTGTGATGACAGATAAACTTTTATTCAGGTGAAAATCAAATAAATACACAGCGAATCTTAGTTGCAATGACCACTAGATCTATTAGGACTCATTCAAGCAGGGGTGCATAACTGCAACACAACAAGCTATGTAGCTGGAATTAAATTAACAACCAAAGTAATAGTTTAAAAGAAGAAGAAGAAAAAAACACACCATCCATACTAGACTTTTTCAACATTTGGTCACAATCGACATAAACCTGAGGTAATAAGTGACGGAAATGTAAAAAAATAAATCTTTCCTTCTGCAGTGTCAAACCTCAATGTAGCCGTACTCCACCCTTGTCGTCATGGTGATTACTACTACTGTTACTACATGTTGTACTTGGAATGATCAAATGTGGAACAACCACTACAAAGTCCATCCATCCATCCATTTTCTACCGCTTATCCCTTTCAGGGTCACTGGAGCCTAAGTCAATTGTCTTTTAACATTGAGCCCACACCTGGCTTTCAGCGATGCATTCAACGCTGCACCAAAAAAAAATAAAAAATTGTTGCGTAACAAATCATGACAGGGATACACACTAACACGCTATCTAATTTCTAATTGACGATTAAAAAAAAAAAAGAATCTGTATCACAAACAGTTATTTTACTCAAGGACTCGCAGCCCTGTCAGCCCACACGTTCTACAGCGAGCATTGCCGGCCAGGGCAGGTTGGCTCTGCTGCCCTGGTTCTACTTGCTGACTATCATCAATCAGCTCACGAAATAATTATGTTGTCTTATTATTTTCATTTCTATTAAAAGGTTCCGGAAGGACAGGGACCTTGCATGGAAAACTTCAGAAAGACCATTGTTTGTTTATTTTAAAGCCGTAAGGAGTCGAATAATTAAGATAACGTGTGCAAAATTGTCCAAAAGAATCAGATTTTTCGAAAAGACAAATTAGGATTGTCATTTTTTCCCAGAACATTGCAGCCCTACTTTCAAGTAGTGAAGACAAAAAAATAGTCTAAGTGTGTATGAAAAATATGCATGAATCAAGCTGCCAGTAAGCAGAACAGAACAGTCAGGAGAGTGAAGAGGCAACGGAATGACATGTCCACCCCCACTTTTACCCAAAATGGTCGGAAGGCACTGCTGCCAGATGTGCATCTTGGTCCGATCGCTTCAATTTCTGGCAGCCATGACCACTGATAGCGCCACACCGCCGATGGCGACCGCAGTGGCGCCAAATAACCACTTCCAGCTAAGACCCTGATGAAAACGGGGAACATATAGAGAAGAGCGTGTGTCAATAATGCAATGCAAGTCAATTGTTTGTGTAACCGCTTCTTTCCTTCCACTGTAAAAAGTTGTGAAAACACACACTTGCTTTCATGTGGAGATGAACTGCAGTTTGGTTACAACCAGTGATGGTTAAATTATTGATTGTTAAGAATACTGTAAAATGTGTGAAACTGATTGTTGATTAAGCAGTTGAGGCAAAGTGGATTGCATTAATGGGCTGCAACCAGCAGATATATTATATGAGATATTATAAATGTATGTGATACAACATGTAAAATATTTTGTAGTTTGTACACACACACATATATATATATATATATATATATATATATATATATATATATATATATATATATATATATATATATATATATACACACATACATATATATACATATATATATACATACATATATATATATACACATATATATATATATATATATATATATATATATATATATATATATATATATATATATATATATATATACTGTACATACATACATAAATATGTATATATAGTAGTGGATCTTTGTTTTATTTTGGAATGTCTTATAATTGTTTGTTTTTGCTGTTTAAGGTGTTTTTGTATGTATAATTTTGTTGGGCCCCAGGAAGAATAGCTGCTAAAAAGGATCTTCATAAACTCAAGACAAAGGGCGCTGTTGAATTATTCTGCTAAATATATTGGCCTGAAAACAGTAGCTCAGAATATTCTAAATTAAAATTAATCCATAAACTATCCCCATAGCCAAGTAAGAGAATTGCAGAGAACATACATATTTAAAACAAGTGTGTTAATATAAATTTACAGTAGAAAATAAATGTAAATGCTTGCTTCATCATGTAAACCTCAACCAAAGCCAAAATGGTAGATATCTAATCAGACAGACTGTTTCATTTGCGCTATAGTGACTTTAAGGTTTAAAAATAAACACTGGATCTGTGCATTTATCCTGATTCTTACCAAATGTAATGTGCTATGATTGGCTCTGACTTGATTGGGCATCAAAACTCACCCATGACGATTTGGCCCAGCATTTCTGTGGGATGCTGCTCGTGGGGTTCCCCAGCATCTTCTTATACATGGCCTGCTCTGCTCCTCTTTGTTCAGAGTGTTTCTTCACCAATTTGGACAGCTCTGCATGGATTGTCTTAGCAGGATAGAAACCAGGGACATAATTAAGCTATCCACTGGAAACCAGTACACACTCGCGAAAGCAGATTTAAGAAAGACAACATCTTTACATAAAGACTCAGGAGGTTCAGGGATGATTTGTGCACAGAATAATTACAGAAGCTCAATCCTTCTCAGACACTACTTGGTCAACCTCAATAATGACTCATTTTTCAAGTGTGCTGTTCTTTGTAATTTCCACTTTATGTGTTGAACAGAAAGCTCAAAAAGGCCAAGTGCTGTTTGACAGATTGGTGTAGGAATGAGTGGATTCTGGCCATGGATCCCACACACGGAGGACATAAGAACCTTGTATGTCCATCTGTTGGAGCTGAACAGGAGGCACAAGATCCGACCGTGGTGCAAGGGAAACTGAACTATTTAAAGCCACATGAAAGCAGATCCTCTGAAATGATGAATCAGCAGCTCAGTACCACTAACTGTAGGTCGGGACATGATAGGTTACCTCACAGCGCCATCTGGTGGCAAACAATAGTAAAAAAACAAGTAATACTACACCAGTGTTAAATTTGACAGCAGTTAATAATTTAGTTTTAGTCATAGCCTTTTGACGAAAATGTATTTTAGTCTAATTTTAGTCATTTAAATTGATTTAGTTCTAGTTAACGAAAATACACAACATTTTATTTTGTCTGCTGAAATTACAGTAAATTTAGTTGACTAAAATATTAAGCATAAAAGATAAAAACATGGCTGACAATGTTTGGGAACACTCTGTAACTTTGACTTGTGTTCTATAGCACTTTGTTGCAAAGTGAAAAGTACCTTGTTGCTTGGTTCCAGCTTCAGTGCCTTTCTCAGAGTCTGAATGGCTTCTGCGTATTCGCCTTGCAAGGCCAGCACCTTGGGTGCAAGCACAAGATGGTAAGCTTAAAACAATGCCAGGGGCAAAGGCACAGTAGGGAAAGTACCTTGCCCATGCGGAAAAGTGCTTTGATGTTATCTGGCTGGTGAGCGAGGGCTGAGACGCACGATTTGAAAGCCGCCTCATAGTGATCCAGTTTGAGCTGCGAGGCGGCCATGTTGTTCAGACACTTCACTTTCACGTCAACCAGCTCGTTTTCCTCCTCTGGGCTTATATCGACTGTGGATGAAAATATACAGGAGATGGAAAAAAGAGCTTTTGTCCAGAAAACAACCAACAGCTTTGTTACCCTACCTTTAGAGCTGGACTCCGTAATCTGCAGGGCGATGCTGTAAGAGTTGACAGCAAAAGCGTAGTCACCCCGCTGATAATGCACGTTGCCTCTTTCTCTCTTACGGCTGGCCAGGGCGATCTTTTCTATCGGAGCCAACAGCTCTAGGTCTGGTGCATCAGTGGCTTCCATCAGTTCTATCTCAAGGGACAGCTCAGCATTTGGGGGGACCTCTGGTTCCGAACTGGAGAAAAAAATACTCCAAAGTTTCAATTAGAACATTCATAAACGTCATCATTAAATTTAATAAAATTCTAAATAAAAATCAACAACAACATCTCTACCTTCCTCGTGTACCATACGCATATTTTGCATCAGTTAGGATGAGGGCCTTCTCTCCTATTTCCATGAGCTGCACTGTGAGGTCCAGTGCCTGAAAGTACAGTACAAAATGGTTAATTCACTGACCAGACATCTGCAGTTTTTTCTCCTGCATTCTTGTGACCAACTAGAATGCAACACAATTAAAGGAAAACTGCACTTTTTGGGGATTTTGCCTATCGTTCACAATCATTATGAAAGACATGACGAATGGATTTTATTTTTATGCATTGTAAATATTAAATAAACGTAAATAAAAGTCCGCTTTCAGCCGAGCCAATGGGAGCTCCACTATTCCGCTCATAAAATCTGATACATCACCATTCAAAAACAGCCAACAATTCTCTATTTAAATTTTGTGGCTTGAATATTTACCAAGTATTAGTGATATTGTTATCCTTGCTCCTTAGAAGTTTTTTTTTGTCATAAAAAAATACAATCATGCGTGCTTACGGACTGTATCCCTGCAGACTGTATTGATCTATATTGATATATAATGTAGGAACCAGAAATATTAATAACAGAAAGAAACTACCCTTTTGTGCGAATGAGTGTGAATGAGTGTGCACTAATTGTAAGTGTATCTTGTGTTTTTTATGTTAATTTTAATAAAAAATAAATAAAATATATATATATATTTTTTTAAATTTCTTGTGCGGCCCGGTACCAATAAATCCACGGACCGGTACAGGTGGTTGGGGACCACTGTTGTAGATCATAAATCATGCATCTGAGGATGTAATCTGACAAGTTGGTACACTTTGACAGCCATTTAGGACCCGGAAATAGCGACAAAGACACGAAAAGACACTTGGTCCCCCCACCCCGGACTGTAGTCATTCTTCCTTTAAATGGGAATATATGAACATCCTAGCTGTCGGCATCCTAATGACAGCAGACCTTTTATTATGTTTGTCTACTCTCATAAAGTCGGCAGTGAGTAATAATCAGTAATGAAGAAAAAAAAAGCAAATGTTTTTTAAATTAATGCGCCGCATATGTTAAGTTAAAGTTAAAGTACCAATGATTGATATGCTTAACATGACCAAAATACGTAAACATTACATTTGATTAAAAATGTGGCCGTTACTACATTACATATTATACATACATCATGTAGGTCCATTGAGGTATAAGTACCTCAATGGAAGTGTTTGGATATTTTTCTTGAATTTTCGCAGCTCCCATAGGCTCCAATGTAAGCAAACTTTTGATCACATTTATTTAATATTTAGAATAAAAAAAAAAAAAAACATCCATCTTCATGTCTCTCATAATGACTGTGAACATAGGCAATACCCCAAAAAAAGTACAGTTCCCCTTTAAAGCACAGTCTCTCCATCGACAGGGCAAACTACTTAATTACAGATTTGATCAAACCCTTAGCAAACAAATACTATAGCTTTGTCAATAAGTGAAGGACCATGTTGTGCGGTCAAGAACTGCTATAAATGCACAAACGTCTCACAGAGTTAATGGGGCTGTTTGCAACAAGCTCTGTTACATTGTTTAAACCAAAGAATATAACACCACCACTTGCTATCTTATGTTACCATAGCAAGGTATTCATTTTTCAACATTTCAAAACAGTTTGCAGTGATGTTATGATGATAGCTAGTGTTAGATATTCAAATCACTATCATTAGCTAACAACACAAACGAATGCCCATGCACGTGTTAAGCACGGGCATAGTTACGTCATTATGTCCTAAAAGTCATAAGAGGGCGGGAAAAAAAATGCTTAAAATCCAAAGTTAGCGCCCTTCTGGGCATCTGCATAAAAATTGCAAGTAGCCCCTTTAAAGAAAGCATGAATATATAGTACACAAATAGAACATTCGAAATAAAATACCTGGATGACATCACCATCTCCCAGCGTGAACGAGAGCACCTGCTGTTCATCCACCAGTGTCCCATCCTTCAGGAATGACTTCAGACAAATCTTCACATTTTGTCCTTTCTCTGGACGACTGTCTCTGCCCTGGCCAGCCTCCAGGACCTTTTTCTTCAGTTGGTCATTACCTTGAGACAAACAATAAACAAAAAAATACATATAGAGGACATTACATTAGGTAAGCATGTGCAATATATAATTGTGATTTAAGATAATTTCCCCCTTGTGTCATGTTTCCACGTCATTACCGTGACACACTCAAACATACACTTTTTTTTAATCTTGCCTATCATTCACAATCCTTTTTTAATGCATTTTAACTAGCAAACAAACTTTCGCAAAAGTCCGCTAGCAATGGAGGTAATCGGATTCGCTCTATTCCGCCTTTACAGCACTCTAAAAAACCTTGAAAAGCTTCCATCAACATTTTATATACATGCTGTAAGTATATATGTAATGTGGTAACGGGCATATTTATGATAACATGTAATATTTAGGTATTTTGATAATTTTTTAAGCATACAGTGGCGTATTAATTTCACACCTGCATCACAATGTTTGTTTTCCCTTCAACAACACTACTAATCTTGCAGACTTCATTAGAGCCAACAATGACTACTTTGAGACAAATTATGATACACAACCTAATATTTGTGAGCCTAACTATAAGGAGGATGGACTACAAGTTTTAGAAGCTGCGTGCTAAAGAGAGCCAGCTCTACTTAAACAGTAAGCATCATGAAACACTATTGCTAAGTGCTGAACAACAAATACAAACTGTACATTTACTGTACAATGTCTGCTTTCACTGGGATGCAGACTGATGGCATATTCATTTATTTCCCGTTTAGATGAAGGATTAAACATAATCCAGCGCAGGGAAAAAAAAAAAATAGGTGGCCACAAACGAGCGTTTTTTTCGTCATCTTCGGCTTTAAGTTAAATGTCAAAGTTGACTAACTTCTCGGTTTATGGCCACAACCTTCTACTTTTCAGGGGACAGGCATGATTTATAATCAGCGGCGATGTAGCCGTTCACTGGCCCAATATGTCAATATATGGCTTGAAAGTGTGACGTGGAAACGGGGTCTGGCTGGACTCTGAATCGCTATTTATATTGGTGAATGCAAGACTATGTGCCTAAGTTTTCTTTCTTGTCTTTAACAAGTTCAAAAGATGGCGCAAACCTGCAACATCATTAACTGCGACAACCGTGTTCATGATCGCTTCAGTGAAAAATAAGGATTTGGTGAGATTTTTCTCATTTCCAGCGTGAAAGCAAAGCCAAAGGAAGTGGGTTATAAAGCTATTAAAGAGACAGCGAATAGCCTGGAAAGCACTGAGATGATCAAACTTCACTTTTAACACCATCACCTGGTACATGTTGGCATTTTCAGGCTGGTAAGTTTGAAACAAAGCATATCTTATTCAGATTCACACATGTTAGCATTAGCCAAGCTAGCTGCGGGCGACAATCAATGTACAGTAACAATAGGTTTGTTTTTTTGGGGAACCTGCTCAGGAAAGGAGGCCGGGGGACCTCACGCATCTCGGACACATAAGAGATAAATGCCGCAGATTACGCACAATTTGAACAGACGACAATGTACCTTAACAAACTTGGCATTCTGAAATTCTTCACCGGTATTAAAACTGACTTTGTTGACGTAATATAGACACGTTTGGCGGCTCCTTTACTTGATGATTCAAATCTCTCATGCATCGGACGTGCTCATAGCTCATACGAGTCAATGCCACAAATTTTCATAATTTTTCCAGGTAGCGAGCCTTTGGAATAGGTTACGGTTTGTCTCGGTACGGTCCCTTGTTTTTTATTTTATTTTGTACGATCCATTTTAATCAAGTTTGTTGCTTGCTTTCACATTGTAAACAAAGCCTTTATCCCCACATTGCCTTGTAAAATCACATGGACTTTGAGCCCTATAGCAGCACAAGCTCTCTGTGACCACAGCGCCACTAAAATAGTTTGTCTGTGTTAGGTCTTATAATAACAATATCGCTATTACTTGGTTAATATTCAGGTCATAAGATGTAAATCGAGTATTGCTGGCAGTTGTGGGATGTTTTTTAAGAGTGCTTTATGGGCAAGATTAGCTACATTGTTAGCCACCTCATACTTGTCGTATTTTACGACTTAGAATGCCCATCCATTCATCCGTTTTCTACCGCTTGTCCCTTACGGGGTCGCAGGGGGTGCTGGAGACTATCCTAGCTGCACACGGGCGGAAGGCAGGGTAGACCCTGGACAACACAGACAGACAACATTCACACATTTACACAGTAGGGCCAATTTAGTGTTGCCAATCAACCTATCCCCAGGTGCATGTCTTTGGAGGTGGGAGGAAGCCAGAGTACCCAGAGGGAACCCACACAGTCACAGGGAGAACATGCAAACTCCACACAGAACCCAGGACCTTTGTATTGTGAGGCACACGTACTAACCCCTGGCCCACCGTGCTGCCCTGTGCATTTTAAGGATGCTAAGCACATCGTTCAGGTTTCTGTACGATTTCAAAATAAATACTGTATTCTTAAGTACCGTTTCTTTAGTTGGCATGTAATCTTTTATATGATATTGTTAATTAAATAAAGATTATAAAAGAGATAACCATGGTACCTGGGCTGACAGGCACAATCAATACTAACAAAACCATTTGACCGAAAAAAAAAAAGTGTTCTCTTGTCTTACATAGGAATCGTGAATGATGGGCAAAATTCCAGTTCCCCTTGAAAGCATAAGCGCTATTAAGTGCCAACTATACATTACACATAAGAACGACCTGAAAGGGACCTAATATAACATTTGATGTTATATTGATAAACACACTGTCATGTTTTTATGCTGTGAAATTCATATTTTGTCTCATTATTTAGCTGTATATGTCCCTGCTGTTCAGCAATGTTTGCTAGCAATATCAAGATTTTGTATGGACTGTTGAGCCTACGAGAGATTTATTCATCTAGTTTATTAATACCCAACAAATAGCACCAAAGACGCTATAATGTGGCAGCAGGTTGCTTCGCAGATGTCGGGAACATGGTTTGTCGTGATCACAATATGCAGACGACAGCGGGAGGCAGCGTGCAGGTAAAAAGGTATGTAATGCTTGTGTGGTGTTCGGGTCTGTGGGACCCGTTTTCGTTTTTTTTTAAAAGAAAAATGATACAATTAATTAATTTTTCAAACTGAGACTCACTGGCTTTGGCTCATTTTCTGTGGAGAACATATATCAGAATACATATTTAATGAACACACACCATACACCCCCCTACACATTTCTATTACATATAAGATGTCCGGGGTCCACTGGACCCGGGGCTAATAGAAGTGTGGAAATTGATGTTCTGTGTACCACACACACACACACACACACACACACACACACACACACACACACACACACACACACACACACACACACACACACACACACACACACACACACACACACACACACACACACACACACACACACACACACACACACACACACACACACACACACACACACGAGGAGGACAGAGTGTAGGTACACAGAACATCAGAGGATCAAATGTGCGAGAAAATGAGAGCAGACAGTGTTGACAAACAATGTTGCAACCTTGTGTGGGAACCGCAGGTGCAGAAACACAAAAGAAGAATCCCTGTGGGATGCAGAAACTGGCAGATAAATTTCCATGCAACGTTCATATTGTTGTTACTCAGCCAGTGTTTGTGGGTCTTAGACTTACATTTTATTGTCGTTCAAATTTGAACTTTACAGCACAGATAAGAACGAAATTTCATTGCATTAGCTCATGGTAGTGCAGGATAAAAAAGCAATAAGGTGCAGATATAAATAAATAGATTACTGTAAAGATAAATATATTGCACTTTTGCATATGCATCTACGTTTATGGATGTATGTTATATTGTCTTTATATTCCAGCGAGTTCATCCATTTTTGGGGGAAGTTGAGGGGATAATTTAATTATGGTGCGTTCAAGAGTCTTACGGCCTTAGGGAAGAAGCTGTTATAGAACCTGGAGGTTCTGCTACGGAGGCTGCGGAACCTCTTTCTAGAGTCCAGCAGTGAAAACAGTCCTTGGTGGGGTTGGGAGGAGTCCCTGCAGATTTTCTGAGCCCTGGTCAGGCAGTCGCTTTTTGCGATCTCCTGGATAGGAGGAAGAGGAGTCCTGATGATCTTTTCCGCCGTCCTCACCACTCTCTGGAGAGACTTCCAGTCTGAGGCATTGCAGGCTCCAGTCCAGACAGACATGCAGTTGCTCTCTATAGTGCCTCTGTAGAATGTGCTGAGAATGGGGGGAGGGAGCTGTGCTCTTTTCAGCCGACGCAAAAAGTGCATGCGCTACCGGGCTCTTTTTACAAGAGCTCCGGTGTGTAGGGACCAGGTTATATTGTCAGTTATCTGCACCCCCAGGAACTTGGTGCTGCTTACTATCTCCACCGCTGTGCCGTTGATGAAGAGTGGAGCGTGGCTGGACTGGTGTTTCCTGAAGTCAAAGATGATCTCCTTGGTCTTGTCGACATTCAGGACCAGGTTGTTGGTTCTGCACCAGTCAACCAGATGTTTCACCTCCTCCCTGTAGTCCATGTCGTTGTTGTCACGGATGAGACCCACTACTGTCGGCTTGTCCGCAGACTTCACAATGTGGTTAGTAATGGACCTGGCGCAGCAGTCATGAGTCATCAACGTGAACAGCAGCGGACTCAGGATGCAGCCCTGGGGGGGGGCCGGTGCTCAGGGAGATGGCACTGGAGGTGTTGTTGCCCACTCTCACAGATTGGGGTCTGTCTGTGAGGAAGTCCAGCAGCTAGTTGCATAAAAGGGTACTGAATCCAAGGGGGGCCAGTTTGCTCACCAAGTGCTGCGGGATGATGGTGTCGAATGCTGAGCTGAAGTCCAGGAACAACATCCGCACGTGTGTGTCCTTTCCTTCCAGATGTTCTAAGCTCAGGTGGAGTGCAGAGGAGATGGCGTCCTCTGTGGAGCGGTTAGGGCGATAAGCAAACTGGTATGGGTCGAATGTGGGGGGAAGTCTGGAGACAATGTATTCCTTTACCAGCCTCTCGATGCACTTCATTACAGATGTTTTTTGGGATAAGTCAGTATTTTAACATAAAAGTGTTTGTGAGGCATTAAAAGCCACAAAATGCAACGGGTCCATCAGACCCACAAACACTGGCTGAGTAACAACAATATGAGCACCACACAAGGGTTAAACCAAAAATAAACAAAGGGCAAGTGCCGCTAAGAAAAGGCATTGAAGCTTAGGGATGGCTATGCAAAACAAAGCTAAAACTGGACTGGTTGCAAAGTAAACAAAACAGAATGCTGGACGACAGCAAAGACTTACAGCGTGTGGAGCAGCGGACGGCGTCCAAAGTACATCCGTACATGCCATGACAATCAACAACAAAATAGGAGCGAAAGAGAAGATCTAAATAACTACTCACAGGAAAACACCAAAAAACTCCAAATACGTCACGGCGTGATGTGACAGGTCGTGACAGTAGAGCTATAGTGATGCATGGTCAGTTATGGTTTGAATTCATGTCCAACAATTGCGAGAACGACTTTTTACTGTCAATATCGGCTGCTGAGTTAAATTTTTTTTTGTTTTCTGCTGGTGGTGTGCCTCGGGATTTTTTCAATGGAAAAAAATGTGCCTTGGCTCAGAAAAGGTTGAAAAACACTGTTCTAACAAAGCACCTACCAAGCACATCAAGCCACTCCTGAGATTCTTCCGCTGGGACAGCCTCTTCTACAGCTTCCTTCACAGACTTTTGTGCATCATTTTCCTTCTCCTTCCCAACCCTGGCATCTTCCAGTGGAGGCGGCTCGTCGTCAAGGTCATCTTCATCCAGGACCTCAAAATCTTCACCGCTGTCCAGCAACGTCGTCCCTCCACTCCTCCTCCGCTTGGCTGCGTGCAAGTCGGCAGAGTCCATAGTGTGACCTAATAACGATGGAAGACATTTTAAACTGTCAACTATGCGGAGTTGTTTAGCATGACGTCACTGTCCAACGTATCGCCACTCATGACGACTTCAAACATATT